>NC_133796.1:31104794-31307294 GCF_043250625.1 Sebastes fasciatus
CTCAGCTGCTCCTCACAGGGCTGACCTCATCTTCCCAGTAAGAACCAGATGAATCCTGGTGGAAACGTCTCCTCCACTTAGCGAGCTTCTCACCAGTTAGTAAGGGAGCGAACACAAACACGAACCCACACACAAACCTCTCAGTTCCTTGAAGTGAAATTATCCCATTATGGCGTTATATTATGGTAGCGTTGAATTGGCATCGCTTCAGCGTAGCAGCTAATGTGACCTTCATTACTTCTTTCCTTTTTTACTCTTGTGTCTCTAGTGATCTGCAGAGGCGGAGAGGGGGGGGGAGAGAGGTGCGCTGTGATTTGGTTGTCCTTCACATCAGGTGCTCCGTCCTTGCGGCAGGCAGTTCTCTGTCTTCCCTCTCTGACATATTCCTTTCTGTTCTCGTGTAGCCGGGGCGTTTTTTTGCTGTACGGCGAGCACAACTCTGCAGAGGGAGTGAGATGCAGGCTTATTTTCACTGTATGCATTCTGCTTCTGTCAACACTTTCTGCAGGAGCTCGCACGTCATGAAAGTCTGCTGCAGACGTTTGAGTTGTTAGACTTGTACTGAATTTGTACCTCTGCGTGTATATTGTTAGTGTGCGTACATGTTTAGGTGTAGCCATAAGCATAATAGTTCCTGGTGCATCTCATTTTTACACTAATCCAGAGGTTTTAATTAGTCCTGGGCCGCTCTGGAGTTCACCAGCGAGTCTCATTAGTGAGGCGTCCGCGATACCCCTGTGCCTCTAATCTCAGTCTGTCTGCTGTCATCCCGCTGAGAATTTGGATCTTTATTAATTAAGTTGACCCTTCTGTCCAGCACATAATTATTTCTTGTTCTGTTTTTTTTTTTCATGACAGCAGTAACCTTTGCAGCTGGAGTATTTTTTCTCTGCTGAGCATCACCTCACCTTTTTGTTTGTATTGCTAATTTCTACATGTGTATTTCTGTCTCCTTGTTTAGGTGACCTGGGCCGAGCAACAAGTGTCGAAACGGAGGAAAAAGAGGGATGTCTACGTAGAACCGATAGATCCCAAGTTCAGAGACCAGTGGTACCTTGTGAGTATGAGCGCTGCTTAACAAAAGGCAGCGCTGTGTGTTTTGTGTGGGACATAATTCAGCGCTGCACACTGGTTGAGCTTTTTATCCACCCAAATTCAATACGTGTCATTTAATTTGGAGCTGTGATGCCCCCCCCCCCCGAGTCACAAGACAAGCTTGTATGAATCCAATATGTCGCCTTTCCGCGAGATGCTGCTGTGTGTCTTGTTTGCAGAACACGAAGTCTGCGTGACTTCACCTGAAGGATTCAGCTTCAACGATGACATTTGCGCATACACAGGGTGCCTTTGAACTGCATCCTTTTCAAAATTGGTGGTTTACTTTAGTCCATTAAAGCAACAGAGAGAGAAAACGGAGGAAAAGACGATTCACCTTGAGTCGTTCTTGTTCTCAGTTGATTGATTTTTCCGTTTGACTTGAAGAATGTCACTGATACGTTGGCCTGTTAAAAGCAGCAGTAACAACCCCCGAGATTCTCTGTTCGGCTCCACTCTTCCTTCAATTACTGTGAGGGAGCTTCAGGCGGAAGAAAATACACGGTGATGCAAAACAGACTTGCATCACCAGTTGTTCAAAATGTCTGTGCTTGAACAGAGGCAGACTGACTTCCCCAGTGTGTCGGAGTAGTTACTGGCAACTTGAAAGGCAAATGAGTAGATAAGACGCTGCTGCCTGGTTGTGTTAATGTGACTAGATGGAATAGATTCTGCCATACGTTCACAACATATTAACTTATTTCACCCGTATTAAAACCTGCCTGTGGTACATATAGATATGGAGAAGTTTTATAGCTGTATCTTTTAGGGCTATAGGACATGATTATTTCTATGATTGATTAATATACCAATTATTTTCTGGATGAATCTTTTTGTTTCTAAAATGTCAGAAAGAAAATTTGCCAGAATCCAAATTGATGTTTTTAAATTCGTTTGTCCAACCAGTCGTCCAAAACCTAAAGATATTTCACTGTTTGTCATATATGTGACCGAAGAAAAAAGCAGCAAATCCTCACATTAGAGAAGCTGGAACCAGCAAGTGTTTGTTTGTTTGTTTGTTTGAAAAATGACCAAAATGATTAATCTATTATAGGGCTGTCAATTGATTAAATAGTTAATAACGATTAATCAAATAATTGTCCATAGTTAATCCCGATTAATCATATATTAATCGCACATTTTCTTTCTTTAAAACTGAGCCCGCTACATCCTCCGAAAGATCAATAGAGTTAATGCGTTAAAGAAATTAGTGGCGTTAAAACAATTTTGCGTTAATGCGTTATCTTGTTAACTTCGACAGCCCTAATCGATTATCAAAATAGTTGCTGATTAATTATCTGTTGATCAACTAATTGATTGATTGATTGATTGATTAATCAACTAATGGTTGCAGCTCTAGGGATGTAAGGAAATATTGATACACTTGAGTATTGCGATATTATGTTTTGTGATACTGTATCGATTCTCAAAAACTTTTTAATTAATAGTTTACATGTAAAGATTCGTGGCAGACAGTGGTTCATTTTGTGTTGTGTTTAACCCCCTGACCGCTAGATAGCAGTGTTGTCATTTATCTTCAGCCATAGAGAATGAAGGCCTCCGTAAAATGGTGAATACAATGGAGCGTCGTCTTTATACTATGACAGTTTTCCTAAATTAGATTTAAAAATTGCAATATGTCGCCTCGCTTACAGTATCGCAATATATCGAATCGTAACCCCGGTATCTTGATACGTATCGTATTGCCAGATTCTTGCCAACACAGCCCGATGCAGCTCTAGCATCTTTGCTGGCCCATAAGGAAATAAATGTTTCATTAAAAGAAACTGTTAAAAATTATTACTAAAGCTACTGTGCTGATATTTATGAATATGATGCACTCTGAGGTCCTTTTTAAAGAGCTGCTGAATCTGTGTGAGTGGAAAACATAGACATAAAGATTGATTTCTATTTATAAGTCTGCGGGCATCCCATGAGGTTGTAAAGCTCATTAAAACACCAAAAGACATGAAAACTGGAGCAACACCTTTGCTATTCTCTGATCTGTTCCACTACTGGGATCACTGAGCTTTGAGCAGAATAATAATATGTCCCCATGTCAGAAAAGAGAGCATGTGAACATGTTAGTTGTTCACAAACCAAACGACCTCCAGTCAGCATGTTCGGTTAGCGTTAATCAAGATGAGGCCAGCTCATATAGTGTCCAAATATCTACACTTTACTGAGTTACAGAAATCTTTGAGATATTTTTCTCTCACTGTCGAAACACATTCTGTATACTTTAGATAAGTTATTGTGATAATGTCTGTTCAGAAGGTTTTCAGGTTGCAGGAATGTGCTCCCGCTCTCTCCCAGCAGGAAATAAGTCTGTGCCTCATTAAAACTCAACCTGGCTGGCCAGAGGAGAGTGTGGGTGGGTTTGTTGGCGGGGTGTCCTTGGTGGACAGATGCTAATGGTCAGCATCTGCTGTTACAATGAATATTTAATATTTTTTATTTGATATTTCTAATCAAAATGATGAGACATGATAAATCGTGGGCAAGCCTCAAAGCAGAGATCTCAGGCTGCACATACGGTGTGCTCACAGGCTCAAGATGTCGGTGTGCAGAAGGACTGTCTTGATGAGCAATATTCAAAATGAAACCTTGCACAGGCCTCTCTCAGATTTATTATACACTCAGCGTGTCAGCCACAGACGGCCTTTTTTCCAGTTTGAATCAGCATTGCAGATCACAACTTTCAGCTTTAATTGATTTTCTCCTTGATGGTTTAAGTGTCAATGACGTTACAAGGCTGAAGAACAAACCTCATCCTCTCTGATAGATTGCGCTTACGAGGGTCTGAAATCTAACAGGGAAATGTGGCGGGTGGTACATCAGACACATTATATTTAACCGGCGGTACGCTTTAAAAAGAGGAGCTTTGAACCTGATGAAAGACAGACACGGCTTTTGACCAAAGGTTAAGTTGAATGTCAAAAGCATATCAAAAAGCATGCAGAATGATTACTGTGTGCCATCATCCAGTTCACCGCTGCTTTGCTTGGTATTAATAATAAATGCAGGCATGGCATTGATGCTTTCAGGCTAGAGATACTCTTTATAAGCTTCCCCTCATTGAAAAACTTTAGCTTTTCACTAAGGAAGAATGACTGAAATTCAATAAGCTGCACCTTTGTTCCTGGATGCTTCAGTCAAAAGCCCGGTCTTCATCAAATGTCATGATTTTTTTTTTTTTTTCTTTTAGAGTAAGCCCTTCCAGATTTAGTTAAAAGCACATTCTTGTCAGCACTCAGGTGACTTTCAGATAATTGGATTCCATCTAAGTTGTTTGCTTTCTCCGTCCTCAGTACAACGTCAACCACCGTGACCTGAATGCCAAATCTGCATGGCAGTTGGGCTACACAGGTAAAGGGGTGGTGGTGTCCATCCTGGATGACGGAATAGAGAAGAACCATCCGGACTTGATGCAGAACTACGTGAGTATAACTACTAAATGAGCTGAAACATTGGGCCTCATGCAAGAACCACTCGTACGAACAGATTCGTTCTTAAATCCTCCTAAATCACTCGTATAAGCCACTTTCACCAATTTTCTCGTATTATGAATTTTCTCTTGGGTACGAACACAATTTACGACGGGTCCAGACCTGTCGTAGCAGTCATGTGCAATCAGGGCTGGGCAATATGATGATATACATCGTTAAAACGATATAGAAATGTCTATCATATATATATTTTTCTATATTGTTTCTATCGCGATACAGGCTAGGCCTATATTTATTTATTTTTTTCTCTATAATTTCACTTAAAACTGTTATGTTCAGTTTGCACTCAAGTTCTTAAAATGAGAAAATACTCCGTACTTTTCATTTGTATACAAATACAAAAATGGCTTTACCATGTGGTTATTTCATATAGACTATTTATTGAACTACCAGAAAACATTCTATATCATGATATATATCTTTATCAAGATATGAAATAAACTTTGAAGTAATTTTGAGTATGAAAATCTTATATAAATTACACTTCCTGATTATGTTGACATTATCCTGTTGGACTTTCCATTTAGAATTATAATAGAATATATATAGAGTATAATTCTAAATGTATTCATATAGCCTAATGATATCATCATTCATTTAAATTGGCCATTGATGCTTTTGTATAACGCTACAATATCAATATGAACACCTAAAATTACGCACTTATTGAAGATTAATTTGTCTCTTTATAAAATAAGGTCAACAGGAAGTGTAACCAGGTGCGTCATCCGTCAGGCTCTTGGAAGAGAGCGTTTCTTTAGACAGCGTGCTGATATATTGGCAGAGACAGATAAATGGGGCAGGATGCGTAGCCTTATGTGGCATAAACGCACGCTTATGCACAGGTGGCACTCACCCTGTTTACGCAGGTCATTTACACCGTTATCTGAAATTATAGGAGCGTTTGCTGAATCTGACGTGTCTCACTCGTACGAGCCCACGGTACGAAAAAAAAGTAAGAGAAGGTTAAGACAAGAATAAGAAAATGTTCTTGCATGAGGCCCATTATGTTTTCCAAGGAGAGGCTGTGATTGCAGCAGCAAACAGACAGACGATAAGAACAGAATAAACAGCAGATTTAGAATTAAAGATGATATCTTGGATGGATTTTAACAATTTTTCGTGCAGACAGATTTTGTGGTTTTAAATTTTGCAGATTTTTGAATACTTGAACGTACCAAACTGACTCTCAAACGCATCCGACTCTTAACAGCTTATCTGCGTCTTTATTTAGGACCCGGATGCCAGCTACGATGTGAATGACGGCGACCCAGATCCTCAGCCTCGATACACGCAGCTTAATGACAACAGGTAGAAATGTACACAGATAACAATTTCATTTCCACTCTTCTCTCTGTCTGCTGGCCTGCCCTGGGAACCACCCATCTGTGTTTCCTAAATGCCGGCTGTCAGGATGGAATTGCACATGTTCATTAATTTGTTCCCCTCACTGATAGCTGACAGCTGATATGTAAATAGAGATTTTGATTTTCCACCATTTAGCTGTTTTTACTTTCCAAAAATGGGCAATGAGTAATATGAATCATGCCCCCAACTCAGAGTTTGTGGATTTGCTCTGGCCAGGCGCCACCGGTGCATCTCTCTAGCCCGGGTAAGTAGAGTAAATCTACACTGGGATTAAGGTGGTATGTGAAGAAAACGGCTTTATTGCAGTGGCCTCTGCAGATGGCATTAGGAGTTGTTTACCACCACAGTGATGTCTTGCAGAGAATTGATTGAATTAAGTTCATCAGCATTAATGAAAAAGAGCAAATCTCTTGGCTCTGGAGAGCCCTCGCTCGCCCGTCTTCCTTCATTCCCGCTGCCTGCCTCCCGTCTGACTTTAATTTCTGATTCGCTGTAATCTGCTGTTTGTGGGCCACTGGCCTGAGAGGCTTTCTTATCCCGAGGCTCACCGTGATTACTGGTGATAGGCAGGGAAGATTATAGTTAGGCGGGGATGGAAATCAAACGTCCCCAACTGAGACAGGGGCCAGGAGCAGGCACCATGAATATGGAGGCCAGAGGGAGACGGGCAGAGCTGCAGGAACACACTGTAACTATGGCAATGTGCTGTATCACCCCCTTACAAGCTGTGTGGAACATATAAGAGGTGGAGGCTGATTGTAGAGGGTGTGTAATTGTTTTCATACTCAAAATAGAGAATACTACTTTGGGGCAGAACCACACACACAGAATTATCAGTAAAAGTTTTAATAAACATGGAAACAGTGCAAACAATATGTTGTTTTCTAATTCAGCCCAGTGTTTTTAAGATTCTATGCCAGTGCCTCAAACTGTTCTCACCACCATCATCAACAAAACCCTAAATGGTGGAATTTCTTGTGGAAGAATGTGGGAGAACATCCCTCCAGCTCCACAGATCCCCAATCTGTGCCAAGGCACGCTTAAGCTCTTCTGGTGGCTCATAGTGGCCCCGAGCCCGGCTAAGACACTTACTATTGATGTTTCCTTCATTTTGGCTGCACCTCTATTCCAACCCTCGCTCACCTCAGCCCTTATCTCTCGCCACCCAGCTCTCCGTGTCTTCCTTGTGGCAGGACCAATTGAGAGGGAGCATATTTCTGTGTGTGTGTGTGTGTGTGTGTTTCTCTTACTTTACAGCGGGTTGGTGCAGATGCATGTGTAAACAACCTGTGGGCGGGCATGAAAATGCGTAAGGTTGTGTAAGACTGTAAGTGTCTGTTCCCTGCAGAAAGCCCAACACTGTTCACCTCCATAAGGCTGTCTTTCTTCCCCCAGCGTACGGGGAGCAGCGAGGATGGCTCGGTAGCAATGTGGCCATTCACCCTCATGTTTATCTAAGACGGCATGAGATCGAGATGTTTCTCTTTCCGTCCTATCAGGATGGTTTCCAAATGTGCATTTTATGGATTAAGCCTGGCTAAACTTGCATGGAGTCTTTTTTTAGTTTATTGCCTCCTGATTTAGATTAAAGCTGCAGTGGGTAGAAATGGAGCAAATATGATTAAAAACAGTGCCAGATCCTGACATGAGACAGGTAATCTGAAAAAAAATCATGTGCCTCTGTGTCCTCCGGTGTCCTCTGGTGCTCCTAATGACATCTACAAGATTTCACAGACCGGAGGAAAACGACCAATCGGAGCCGAGCTGGAGCCTGCTGTCTCTGAGCAGCTGTCAATCACTCGTGAACTCTGATCAAACGGTTAAACTAGGCAGCGCTGATCAAATATGAATCAATATTCTGTCTGTGAATGAACAGCCAATAGGAACGCTCTCTTTCTCTGAAATAACTTGTGATTGGCCAAAGTCTCCCGTCACGGGCTATATTTTCTAAAGCCTGAAAACAGAGCCATGAGGAGGTGCAGAAGTCTAGTTTTCTCTCAGAACACTTGAATTACAATACGCTGAAAGGTTATTGTGGAATTTTTGCCCAATAATGCCAAAAACAGTCTGCCTACTGCAGCTTTAAGGCTTGCTCTCAACATCAACTATAGAATCACACTATTCAACATGAGCAATGAATATGAAGATGTTTTCTTGATGATGATGATGATAATGATGAACAGGAAAAAAATAAGGTGAATTTACTTTACAGAACAAGGGGGCAGTGCTGATTACATGTGCATATTCCAAAATATTCAAGGCACAGCAACCTATTTCACAGTACTGCAAACAGCAGGCTGATTAATTATCACCTGACCCTACATAAATCTCTCTATAGACATTTTTTTTTTTCCATATTCCTCTCTGTACCATGCTCTATAAACATCGCCAGGCGTTTTGTCCTGAAGGCCAGCTCATTAGTAAGCTGGCAGAACCATTAACAGACTTAAGAATGAGCAGAGCAACAACAGTTGTTCAGATTTACCTTTGAGGTTCAGTGCAGCCCAGGGACTGCGAACGCCACTATCCACGGCCTCGAGAGCCTCAATGATTTTGTAAAAAAGTAATTAAGCTAATGCAAGAGAGAAACACCAAGTGAATGAAAGATGTTGTGTGCCAGAATCTCGGCGAGAAGTGGGTGAAGATAGAAAAAAAATCAATGCAATGTTGGACAAGTACATATGTCACAATCCAGTATGTCATTGCAGCGTCAAACCTTGTTTGCATTAATGGTTATGCTTTGAGAGAGCTCTCAATTCAGTTTATGTGCAACTTGAACGTCTTACTGAAATCCTTTAGATATATTATTGATTGATTTTTGTCTTTATTCATGCGCACAAAGTGCCCATCCCTCATGGGTTTACAATACACCAAAGATACAACTGCAGTGGTCAAACATTTCGATCCATTAAGAAATTACAGCTTTTTTTATTGCTCGATCTTAAACTAAATATTCTGCGTTCTCTCTTTTCTTTGTTGGCAAATAAAATCTCCTACAAAAAGAGTTCCCTTCCTGGAGCACAACTAAAGTATTTCATAGTCATCCAGTCAAAAGAAATCAACATAAATGGAGGTCATTTCACTAAAGAGTACATCCTTTATGTCCTCGTAGACAGGGCAGTAAAACAAAAAGGGAACCTCATTCTCAATTTCACCTCGCTCACACAACAAACAAAGTCTGTCCTCCTCTGGAGTGGCATTAAACTGTCCGGTCTCTAATGGTAATGTAAATGAGCATAACACTACACATAGGGATCTAAATATACTGTATAAATATAAATGTTGGATTGGGTTCAACATTTTGATACCAAAAGCCATAATAATTTAATAATTGTCAGTCTTTTTCATGTTTTTTTTTTGGTTACTTGTCCTTTTAACCATTTTATTGTAAAGTCACTAATTTGTATGTATCACGAACTGCAGGAGCCAAATTTAGAACTTGTCGAGTATCACCTATCGCACGTGGCACCTTAGAGGATTGCTGTTTACGCAGCACAAGAAAACCTGCAGCATCAGTGTCTGATCTTTATATAATAAGCCAAAAAGCGGCTTTGTGCACTTTTTTTCCGGTGCAGGTTTGAGTGAATCCTTTTCCCATCTTTGCACTACCTCCACAGACACATCTGTATGACAATAGTATGTCTTTTTAGCGAGCCTCCAGAGAAGGGCGGTTTAGGTTTTGCACGCTGATAATGGTTCTGCCAGCTGTGGGTATGAATACTGATGGTGTTATTGGCCTCGGGCCTGCAGCCGACTGTAGTTGCTGTAATCTGAGTTAGTCTCTGTGCCGAGGATCTGCCACGGGGCTTGTTCTCGCTGTAATCGAAACAAGACTTTACTGAAACTGCTCTTTGTTCACCTTTATCTCCTATTATCAACATAAGTTATGACGGCAACGTATCAGATGCAAACGTTGTTTTGAAGTTTATTCAAGACTCTTCTGTTTCTTTTTCCAGGAAGCGAGTTACTTTTATTCAATCAAGGTTTTGTTGAGATAAAGTGAAGGCATGAAAGTGTTTTAAATAGTAGTAACTAACTGCTTGTGTGAGTGTGTCGAGATGAGAACTGTAAGCAGCGCAGGTATGCGCGCACCACTTAGTCTTTGAATGGATGGTTTCCATTAAGTTGGTAATGTGGCAGGTACTCGCACTAATTGACTGTTGCTTCATTGAGTTTTGTTTTGGTCTGCTGGAAGCTCGTCTAAATTAGACCGGTGGGCTATTCATTCCTCAGCATGTTGTGTCAAGACATGACAAGGACAACGTGATAGTGCTTGTGATAAATTTAAATATTTTTTGCTCAAACAATTGCATTTGTATACACTATATAACTCTTCATAACAAACATATCTGAAAGGGTTTTACAAGAAAACTACATCTAACAAAAGTGTGAAGAAAAAAATGAACCAGCTTTTATGTCCAGCAAGCTAGTTTTGTTTTAAGATGGATAGACTTTCATTTATATAGCGCCTTTCTAGTCTTCCGACCACTCAAAGCACTTTACACTACATGTCAGCATTCACCCATTCACACACATTCATACACTGATGGCAGAGGCTGCCATGCAAGGTACCAACCTGCCCATCCGGATCTAATCTAATTACTCATTCACACACTGATGGCACAGCCTTTGGGAGCAATTTGGGGTTCAGCCGAGTATCGAACTGCTGACCTTCCAATTCGTGGACGACCCACTCTACCTCTGAGCCACAGTCGCCTTCAAATGATCACGAGGTCATTGCATGAGATAAAAATAAAGTAAAACCCTTTAAAGAAATGAATCTTATGAATCCTAAAACATCTCTTGTTGTGTAGCTTGCCGTGATATCTGACTTCTTGATTTAGTCGTTACAGCGCGCTTGACTTGGTTCACATAGTTGTTGAATGATATAAGGTGTTAGAAGGGAAAGTGAGCATCTCTGCAATTAATGGAGCTGATTTTCTGAGTGCAGTTGAGAGTTGAGACTTCTCTGTCATGTAGTAACTGAAGTCTGAGAGTCCTCCGGCGTGTCAGGGAATCTATTAGGTTGATATTACAGCAGCGATCATTAATCTGTGTGACTTGTTAACAACGCTGTACTTGTAGTGACAGACAGCTCTTTGTCCCCTCAGACAATGTCTGGGATTGGTTTCACACTTCATGTGATGATCTCCTGCGCTGTGCTGTCACCTCTTCAGCCTCCTCTCTGAACCGCGGGCCTGGAGGTGGAATCCAGCATTTGGTTGTAGGTCTTGTCAGGACAGCAGATCAGTAAGAATGTGTTCATACAGACACATTGAGGACATGCAGTCGTGCTTTGCCCTCATTGTCAGAAGACTGGCTGCTCCATCATCGTGACTGATCATCCTGTTGACAGATGAACTCACAGAGTCAAGGTCACTAATTAGCTGTCGTGTAATTCTGCATTTGAGGATTTGGGCCGTAAACTATGAAAAGAGCAACTATTATGCTCTTGTGCTATTTCCCTTTCCTTTAGTGTGTGTTGTGTAGTATTTTTGTGCCTCGCTTGAAGTCCCGCCTTTTCTTCTGTAACATGGTGATGTCACCAAGTAACACATTTGCATAATACCTGCCTAGTGGTTAGTTTGGCACGCCCTCAAACAAAGCTAGTTAGAGCAGAGCTGGAGTGGAGTCTGAAGAGTTTGATTTGGTTGACCAATCACAACAGAGTGGGCCAACCTGACCAATCAGAGCAGACTGAGATTTTGGGGAGGGAGGGAATTGTTTTCAGAGGGTGTAAAGAGGTGCTGCAGCACAGCTGGTTTGAGAAAAGTAAAGTGTTTTTTGAACATTAAAGCATGTTAAGATGTAGTAGTACATATGTATTATGTAAAAGTATGAACCTGAAAATGAGCATAATAGGTCCTCTTTGAAATCATAAATCATCCTAAATCATAGATCATAAAAAAAGTAAACTTTTTTTTCTTCAATTTTATGCATATGATGTTGTGTTCTTTATACTATAAAAGTTTTTCCCAAATATATCGGAATATATTGAATCATAACCCCAATATCATGATACATATCGTACTGCCAGATTCTTGCCAATACACAGCCCTAATTTTGATAAAAGTTTAAGTAAATTTCAAAGCAAAAAGCCAGCTTTTCAATATGTTAATATGTGTCCATTCCTCGGTTTTCTTTGATATTATAATATATTCTGATTTCCTTTACATAAGGGACTTCTTTAAGTTTTGCTTTCACAAGAAAATTTCACAAAAGTATTTGACCCACCGATGCACTCGTCTTCAAATTGACCTGAGCAGTGAGTGGGAGCAGTAAAAGGATATCGTCTTGTATCCATTTTATCACTCCCAGGAAGAAATCACTCCCAAAAGTCTGATTATGCAAGCAGTTCTTGCATAATCAGATTCAGAATCAGTGAGCTTCACCTCCGTAACAGCATTTGTATGCTATGAATCGGTCTACCATGTAAGTGACTGTAATGAATGTGTCAAAGGAAGATTTGGAGAAAGGCTCGGTTGAACACTGGAGGTATCGGCCTGTGCATGCCCGGCATCCCCATCGCAGACACCTGAGCTGCTCCTTATCATCCGCTGCATCACAAACACGGATGCTGTAGGTCATAACGACTCCCAAAGTCAACAGGCCGGCACTTCCAGGAATGTCGAGATAAGGTTCTCTGAAAAATAGTCCAGATGACATTTCTCTCTCCTCTCTCTCTCTCTCTCTCTCTCTCTCTCTCTCTCTCGCTCTCTCTCTCTCTCTCTGTGTGTGTGTGTTTACTTTTGTGTCTTTAAAGATTTTTATTAGCATGCTGCAGCCGGGCCTGTGACTCCATCTAACTGTCGTCCTGTGACACATTAGAGACGTGGTGCCAATGTCGCCGGTGGCATTGACATTAACCTCCGCCCTCTCAGCTCATCAGCGTGTCTAAAGAGATCTCAAGGAGCCAGCAGATGAATTACAATTCTCTGACCTTCTGTCTTTACACCTGTGTCTTAAATGAAAGCAGACGTCTTAACGGTTATTAGAAATAGTTAGTCAAATAAATATGGGTTATGGCTTCTGTGGCCTCTGACCTGTCAATTGTGAACAGCTTAAATTCCATTTAAATGTAAGAGTTCTTTAATGCTCCTTAATAAGTGATAATGGCAGTTTTGGCAGCTACCTTCATATCCTGACAGCAGATAAAGCCTGTTGTGTCAGAGGAGGATGTCTGCTGCTGATGTGGTGTTTTGATTCTCGTGTTTTTGGTTTGGCTGGATACCCAGAGTGCCTTAATGGAAACCTGCTGGCGTAGATAGTTCCTTGAATAGTGAATGTCCACGGTTTCTGTTGTTTCCTGATGTGGCACAGTGTTGCCCTGGCTCCAGCATTCCTGTCTGGGAATGGCTGCACTCCAGCGGGGATTGCGCCATGGTTTGAAAGGCATTAAGAGTGCGTATCCATCTGGCAGACTAGGGGAATACACCTGACTGGAATGTGATGATCAGCCCCTTTGTAGCGGCTTCTTGGATCTCTACGCCGCGGTGCCCGGAGCTAGGTCTTACTACAGAGGCTCAGGCTTAATGAAAGACCTATTGTGAAAAGGGCAAATGTAATTCACAATTTCCTCCCATGTGTGACGGTAGTATGTCATCTTATTTCCCTTTTCACCCGGCCTGATTCAGGCCCCGTAGGCATTCCAAGGTTATAATACTAGAAGGCCATAGATAATGTACATAGGCCTCCACTCATTGGCTGAATGTTTTCTTTTAGCCATTCAGATTTATTTAAAGGAATCAAAGCCAAGACGCTGTCTCCACAAGTTTGTTTTGTCTCAGTCTACTGCTCGACCTCGGTGCAGGAGGGAGCACGTTCCCTCACAAGCAACCGTTGTTAGACATGTGTACACTACCTGTGTTTATACAGTAAAATGCTGTGTCATAAGGTGAACGACACAAGGATAAGCATTTTCCTTACCTCTCACTTTCTCATTCTTCCTGTCCAGGCATGGAACACGATGTGCAGGAGAGGTGGCCGCAGTAGCCAACAATGGGATCTGTGGAGTCGGAGTGGCCTACAATGCCAAGATCGGAGGTAAGGTCAAACCATAAACAGGTGGATAATTGATTCGATCTCATGGGTGAAAACCTGAGTTTCATCTCTGTTTTCTTTTTTTGACAGCCAGAATAGTTGAACTACTTGTTCCGCAGCGCCAGTGTTATTTTCAGTCCATTTCCCTGGCACAGCACGCCACTGAATCTTTCTGAGCATCACCACAGATGTGATGTGGATTGCCAATTCACTGTAACTGTAGTGGTTTTGCATGGAGTGACAGTTTTGAAAAAGCACAGTGGTATGCAGTTTCTGCAATGATTTGGTGCTACAGCTTTTATGGACACTGTGTTAAATGTCAAATGCACTGCTCTCGACTTGTATACAAGTCAAATGGTTGATATAACTCACTTCTAATGTTCCGGTATCTACTGTAAATTGGTTCAGAGACAAAACATTATGTACAGCCTTCAATACACAGTACAGACTGTACCTGATAAACTGCTAACTTGATGTATTTAGAGACATCTGGTTGTGCTGATGGTGTTTCTAAAGAAGTGAGAGGAAGAGCCTCAGAGTTTGACTGTAGTACTGCAAACACTGTCTTTATAGTTTGTTGAAGGCAAAACGCCCACTATAAGATCTGTTTTGAAGCTGTGTCAGTTTGGCTGAAGTTAGATAGTTAGAATACACATTTGACAGGGTCTCACTGACGCCCCGCTGTGATGTCAGCCCCCGCTGCTCTACGGCAATGCAAGATATCTCTCTCTCTCTCTTTCTCCCTCTCTCTCTCTTGCACATTCTCTCGTTGTTTTAGTCAATCAACAGGAATCCACTATATATTAAGTGATCAACAGTTTGTTATTATTAAAGCTAAATGCTTTTCTGGTAAGGGCTTCTCAAATGGGAGGAGTTGCTTGTTTGCAAATTGAATATTTCAGGGACAAAACAAGCAGGGCTGCTTGATTATGGCAAAAATCATAATCACAATTATTTTGGTCAATATTAAGATCGAGATTACTCACTGACTTTGGAAACATCATGCATTTA
This sequence comes from Sebastes fasciatus, assembly GCF_043250625.1. Lineage (NCBI taxonomy): Eukaryota > Metazoa > Chordata > Actinopteri > Perciformes > Sebastidae > Sebastes > Sebastes fasciatus. Next base: position 31,119,818 of record NC_133796.1, read on the forward strand.
GAAAGAACATTTTGTAGCCTACATTTTAAAGTTAAATATATCAATCTGGTGCACTTTGAGAGCAAAATGAAGGTGCTAGATGTATGAAGAACTTTGTGCTCTTTTAGACAATTTAATCATAAACACACTGGGTTGTACAGATATGAATGGTGATGACACGGAAACAAAAAAAAAAGTCACACCCACAAAGCATTGTAAACGAGATGGGGTCCATGGGGGAGGACAGTCCAACCCGGTTGACAGTCACACCGTCCCTCCCCACAGGGAGAGAGGACTAAGCAGCGAGGTCTGGGTGAAGGCGCTGTAAAGCGCCACCTTCACAGCAGGCCTTTACAAGCTGACCTACAGCTGGTCGCGGTGCACCGCTACGGAGGAAATATTCACATTTAAGAAGCTGGAATCAGAGTTTTTTCTTCTTTTTCTTAAACAAATTACTCAAAATGATTAATCCAACGAGGGCCAGCCAGCGCCGGGGAGAGTTCCCACGAGGGGATCTTCCCACACCGAGCTGACCCACCGGGCAGAGTGAACGCGCACCACTGTAAAGGAAAGGGGATTTGTAACACAAGACAAAATGAGATCATCATTGTCAGACAGCCCTGACGGGGAACTGAAGCCATGTGTTGAGAGATTGTATCCATCTGTGCTCTCTTCAAAGCCACCCGACTCCATTGACAAAAATGGTAATTTTACCTCGCAGAACATGGGAGTTGCTGTTCTACCGCTGCCTTGATCAGATGGTTTGTTTTTGTTATTGTCTGACTTCAGTGACTCCGAACTAACCCTTTAAAACACCGAGGTCACACAATAACACAAACAAACCTACCGATCGAGGCAGCGTTAGACCAGCAACTCCCGTGTTCTGCGAGGTCAAATTACTGCTTTTGTGGCTTTGTAGAGAGCATAGATAAAGGCTTTAGTGCCCAGTTGGAAACGGCTGTCTGATGGCAGGATAAAGCGGTGAAAACATTCTAAATATTCGTGTACTTTAGGTGGTTAAAATATATTTTGCTGCCGGCCGCGTCCACAGCACTACATTGCTTTGCTCCCGTGCTGGTACTCCTGTCTGGCTACTTCACTTCAAATCACCCGAACTATCCCTTTAACCGAGAAATTAATGGCAGATTCATTGATAATGAAAATAGTAATTACAGTGCAAATGGGGAGATGGCGGGAGAAAGAGAGAAAGGAATCACAGCTGAACTAAAAAGGAATTTTTGACAAGTCTGTTTACTTTGTTACTCACTCACTGTGTACTTCTAATGTGCTACCTTGTTTTTTAGTGAGCGTACAGTTCTGATGTCAAGGTGTAAATAGTACACTAAGCCCATGGGACATGGATTGAGATGAAAAATATTACAGCGGGCGTTTGGCCTTAAAGGGGTCAGACTTTGACTGCAGTGCCACAATTAATGGAAAACATCATAATTAAAAGATGACACTAACAGTTTAGTTTAAGATTATTTATCTGTGTCAGAGACACACAAACGGACAGTAAAATCTGCTCATTTATGAGAAGATATAAAATATCTGAGAGTGGCAAAATATTGTGAAATATTAATTTGTTTGTTCTAAAAAGGATTTGGCACCCTGATGGGTTGTTTTTCTTCTGCCTGCAGGGAGGGAACACTTGTAGTTTCTGTTCCCATTCTTCAAAAGAAGCTTTTTGATATTTAAAAAACACCAAAGTTGATTTGTGTATTTTTTTCATGGTAAACAAACTTTTGTTTTTATCATTTCATGATGTTTTATTTTAGTTTTTTCTCCCACTACGATTCTAAAATTGAAGCCCCATTAAATGGACTATCGGGGTTAAAGTTAGTTGTTGTTATAGTCACATCATTAGAACAGAGCACATGTGTTTGATTGCTTATTTCTTGTTCCTGTGTGAGGATGTAGTTGTAATGTCTGACTCCAGGATGTAGCACAGTGATGTAGTGTGGTAGGAGCTCCTTTATATCCGTGCATGCTCTATCGCATCACCTCTCAGCTTATCTCAATAGCCTCCTGTCTACTTCTAGCTCTTATAAAGATCAGACCCCGTCAGAATAGTGCCGTAACTCTTTATGATCTCCAGATGGCAAGTGGGAGTATACCACATGGCATCAGCGTTTCTATCATAACAAGGCTGTGTGTGAACATGTAGGTGGAGCGGGAGGCAGCACGGTGTTGTGAAAACCATCACATGCTTTTATCCACACTCGAGGCTTTTTTCCATCAGTAGAATCAGATACTAGAAACTCAATTCATGTGTAAATACATTGAGAGCAATGAAAAAAACAGAGTCAAATTCCTCATACTGTATGTGTTCACATACTTGGCCATTCAAGCTGATTCTGACTACCGTCAAAACATTAAAACTAAGATTTGAAAGTACGTTTCAGAACTTTGAAGACACAGATTTGTAATTTAAAGCACGACACTGCCAGTCAGAGGTGGGACCAAGTCATTGTTTTGCAAGTCACAAGTAAGCACTCAAGTCCTGAGTCATAACTGACAAGTCCCAAGTCCTAAACTTTGAGTTATGAGTCCTAAACAAGTCATAATGCGCTCTCCTCACCAAATGCAATACCATTTTAATAACAGAGTAACTGGTGCCAACTGGTGCTCAGTAACGTAAGTTAGTTCTTCATGGTTTTCTCCTGCAACTTGATTGGATGCTGCCGGATTGGTTCAAACAAAGTGGATTTGGGGAATTAAGTGTACGATAATGAGGTCCAAATAATATTCACTAAAAATAAAGAGTCCAGATTTCAACAAACAAGACTCGGTCAAAACTGAGTATATGGCCGGACCGTGTGGGGTCAGTCTGGGAATTTGTGGCTAAATTGTTAAACAAATAGTCAGTGGTCATGTCTATAATGTTGAATCCAGCGCTACATGTCCACCAGGTCTGATGAGAACACTAGGGGACGCGCTGCTCCACTCAACTGGCCGCTCTAGCGGTGACGTTTACTCTCTCGTTGAATGCACGTTATTGGTCCCTGGTTTTCTGCTTGCTGTTTCAAACAGGAAACAACATGGCGGCCTGCTCGTAAACTTTTTGTTATTCCGTCTAAACAATCCATCAAAATCTACTTCTGAAAACATTTTAAGCGAGAAATAGGCGGTGCCACTGCTGAATCTCATTTCATTTTAGAACTAGATCGCCTAGTTTGACAGCTTGGTCCAAGTTTCTTGAGCTGGATGCGTCTTGCTGGACGAGCTTTTTTGCATAAAGGACTGTTCCTCGGCGTTTCAGTTTGAAAGAGCAACAGCCAATTATGAAACTCCAACACTCGGCCGATCAAATATGTAAATTCATCACTCAGTCAGTCTTTGGCAGACTTTTGCGTTTGTAGGGCTGGCCCTATGCGGTCCAGCCAAAAACACATTCAGCACTAAACAACAAAAGATAGAAATTCAGTTTGTTCAGTTCAGTTATTTCCCAACGAGTAAATCCACCTTCCAAACAAATCAATGAAGGATCTCTCAAAAAGTAAATAAACGCAACATCTCCGATGCTGTCGAAGTCACCTCCGGTACCGAGCAGTTGATCGCCTTCATGCACACGCTTTTTAAATAACATGCTTTTTAATCTTTAGGCTTGGAGGAAGGTATGAAGTATTTTCAGTCCAAGTCAAGTCCAAGTGAAGTCATGAGTCTCTGGTGTTGAAGTCCAAGTCGAGTTGCAAGTCTAAAGTCTAAAGTCCATAAAGTCCACACCTCTGCAGCCAACATTGTAAGAGTGAAGCAGTTATTTCATTAAAATCTAATTTTCAAATGTTTGAATCCTATTTTTCAGTTTGAAACCATAATTTACACTTAATAATTGCCAGGTGTAAGGTTCAAGTATGAAATTTTCCCCCCGACGCATGTTGTATGGTGACATGCCAAACATCCACTGAACATTAAACTGACACACACGCAGCACGGCAACACCCGAGAGTCCAGATTGTGCAAGTCCTACAATAGCTCTCCACAGCTGGAAGCCAGACAGACAAACAGCATTCTCCAGATCATCGGAAACAAAAGGCAGGAACCCAAATTGTCAAGTTAAATCCAAATCAGCAGGGCTTATTCAGGCCAGTTTATTAATTTTATTGGCCGTGGAGAATATATTGGGAAGGCAGAGTGCAGAGGGAGCAGTGCAGAAGCTTCTGTGACTCCTCTGCGCACAAGATCAGTTACCCACTTGACCCCGTGCCACCTGCCGCACTACAGCTCATTATTCAGCCAAGAGACACTCCTGTGAAATATCTCCACAGTAATTTCAAACACATATTGGCTGGCTTAGATCTTCCAATATTCATAACTTTGGGATAAAAGTAGTCCTTCAGGTGAGCGTCAGTTCCAACAAAAGTACAATAAATTAAGCACTACGAGGTTGCTGCCATTGTTCTCTCTCTCTCAGGGTCAAACTGTCTGAATCTTGTTTTACTTCTATCTGCGGCTGTTTTATTTCAGTCAACTCGCTGATGATATTCAAGCAATATTTCAACACATTGGGATCGACGCTCATTGGCTTTCTTGCAGAGAGTTAGATGAGAGAATCGATGCCACTCTCACACTTCCGATCATCTTTATGCTAAGCTAAGCTAACTGGCTGTAGCTTCATATTTGCTGTAAAGACATGATAATAGGGCAACAACTTACGATTATTTTCATTGTCGATTAATCTGTCGATAATTTTCTCGATAAATCGATTAGTTGTTTGGTCTATAAAATGGTAAAAAATGTTGATCAGTGTTTCCCAAAGCCCAAGATGACGTCCTCAATTGTCTTGTTTTGTCCACAACTCAAAGATATTCAGTTTACTGTCATAGAGGAGTAAAGAAACCAGAAAATATTCATACTGAAGAAGCTGAAATTATAGAATTTTTCTCTTTTTTTTCTTTAAAAAATGACTAAAACCGATTAATCGATTATCAAAATAGCTGGCAATAAATTAAATAGTTGACATCTAATCAATTAATCGTTGCAGCTTTACATGAGAGTGGTATCGATCTTCTCATCTAACTCTCTGCAAGAAAGTGAATAAGCAATTACATTTTTTACACAGGATGCACTATATCTGTATGAAAAAGAAAATCTCCTAAATTCTCATATAGAGGCAAAAATGTGCCAGACAGCATACTAGCATTTATATTTTTCAACCAGCAGTTGTTCAAATTTCTGTCATTCATTCATTCATTCATTATCCGTAACCGCTGATCCAATTCGGGGTCGCGGGGTGCTGGAGCCCATCCCAGCTGACGTTGGGTGAAGATAAGATAAGATATTCCTTTATTAGTCCCACAGTGGGGACATTTCTAGTGTACAGCAGCAAAGGGGATAGTGCAGAAACAACAAGTAGCAGTAAAAACAAAAAGCAAGATACAACACAGTAAAAAAAAAATAAGCAAAACAAAAGTAGACAGACATAAAATATGAACAATTTAAATAGAAGGAAAAATATAAAAATAGGAACAATATAAACAGTATTGACAATAAACAGACTATCAACACAATTTCACAAGTGGAAATATGATATTGCACAGTGACTGGAATGAAATTTCACCTGAAAGTATTGCACAGTATGAATTGAAGTTACACCTGAGTAGTACAAGGCGGGGGGTACACATTTAAAAGAAAATATAAATGCTAAATTGACTTGAGCTTCACTTGATCTGAGAGTTAATGAGCGACTCATGATACTGCACTGTGCATATACACAAGAAATAGATTGAACCTTGATGCATTATCAAGCTTGGTGTCTGGGTTTTGGGATAGACAGATAATTTGGATGGGGACTGGAGATACTTGAGTCTCCTCAGCGAATCACAGAAGTGCAGGCTGCCATGGAAACACTAGCAGCCCAGCGCCTGTTTGATGCTTTTGGAGGACTTCAAAGAGACACTGCTTGGTTACTTTAACCCACATAGAGCAGCATGGAGTAACCTGACCTGCAATGCACCAAAGGGGGAAATTAGTTTGTTTTTTAGGTGCCTTTGATTTCTCACCACTCTCTCTGTGGAGGAACGTTAGGACAAACACCTCCCGCTCTGTATGCCTCTCCTGCACTGCTGTGTGTATGTATTTGTTTTATCTCTGGTTCACAGCTCTTCATCAATGATCACTGATCTCAATTAACTTTGGCTGACTTGTTCACTTCTCTTGAAATAAGAGCAAGTCTGGTTCAATTTGCACTCAGACAGTTTCATCCAGACACATAGAGGAAGACAACTAATGTTGTCTTTCATCTTTTTATCTGAAATTTCTGTCTCAGAAGTCTGCTGCACACTTGAGGAGGCATTTCACCCACAATGCAATTGATCTAGTTCCATTTCAGGTTTGTTTTTTTCCCCCAACCTGCTCAAGCGCCAAAGCAAATCAATAGAGATGGCGTTGATTTACATGGTGGGGTCCATAAGAGCGTCACAGTGGATGCGCAAATAACAAATGCCAGCAGCATGTGCTGCACCGCTGCATGTGAGCTGTACAAATGCACGCAGACAATGGACAGCATTGCAAACAAGCGTGTAAAAATGCAAATTACACAACACTACAGCAGCATGGCTTTGTCCCTACACATTTCAAACCTAGCTGAACAGGTCAGGTGGAACTACAGAGCTACAACACCATGAACTAAAGCACTGAGCTGCAGACTAGAGGAACAGGATCTTGCAAGATTGTCATCACTTGCAGCACTTTTTGCATGTTTCAGTGTAGTCCTTTTTTGTGGTAAAAAGAGTACTCCACTGATTTAGCACTGCGCTAGCAATGCAACAGATTCAGAGATATGGTCTTTTTATCCCACATTATATTCTTTCTTGTCGAAACCTGGCACCTACGTTACCCACAGTGCAACTTGTTATGCTCAGTGGGCTACCGCCAGGTCTGAAAAGTGAAGCCAATGCTGAAGTGCCTTAAACTCTAACAGCCAGCAGGGGGCGACTCCTCTGGTTGCAAAAAGAAGTCTGATTGTATAGAAGTCTATGAGAAAATGACCCTACTTCTCACTTGATTTATCACCTCAGTAAACATTGTAAACATGAGTTTATGGTCTCAATCGCTAGTTTCAAGTCTTCTTCAATACAGCATGATGTTCATTTAGTGAATGATGGTCCCATTTAGAGTCAAATAGACCATAAAGCAGGGGATGCTTTAGGGCGTGGCTACCTTGTGATTGACAGGTTGCTACCACGTCGTTGTCCGGTCTGGGAGTTGTCCGTGTGTTCGTCTTACTACTTTCACAGTGGGTTCAGTTCATGAAAGTTGATATTAAAATTTTGTTTGCCTAAAAATGTCTTATTCAGCATTCGGTTGTACTTGGCCTCACCCTCTTGTATCACTTCTGGTTGCAAAAAAACAAGATGGCAACGGCCAAAATGACGAACTCAAGGCCTCAAAACGGCAGTCCACCAAACCAATTGGTGACACTTCTTATATACAGTCTATGGTTATGCTACTGTAGTAGCGGGTAATGTAGTCTTGAGCTGCTAGCCGTTAACTTGACTTCACATCACTTGGTTCTATGTTTATTAGGTGTTCAATTCATATTAACTTTTACTTATCATAAAAAATACTATCTATGTACTAAGAAAACCTTTCTGTTTTGTCATCTGTGTGTCTGTATGTGTTGCAGGTGTGCGTATGTTGGACGGCGAGGTGACTGACATGGTGGAGGCCCAGTCCCTCAGTCTGAACCCCCAGCACATCGACGTCTACAGCGCCAGCTGGGGCCCGGAGGATGACGGCAAAACTGTCGACGGACCTGCCAAACTCGCCAAAGAAGCTTTTCTGCGTGGAGTTACAGAGGTTTGTGTGTGTGTGTGTGTGTGTTTGTGGGTGTTTGTGTGAGACAGAACTTATTTACTGGCTGTGTGTGGCTTCCTTTCAGCAGTCAGTAATTGAACTGTTCAAGCATGAGAGGACACAAGCGGGAAGAACAAAGCAATTTTTGACCCTGACAATTATGAATGGAAGGGAATGTCCTCTAAAAGCCACCAGGGAGAAAAATCTTGGAAAGTGAATAGAAGCAGCACTGACAGAAATGAAGTATGAAAAGTTTTTCTTTGAATATTCATTGTTAGTTGAAGGGCGCTTTTTAAACTGCCAGCTCATCTTTTATCTCTCAGCTCATTTCAGTCAGTCAGTATGTGGTCTCTTCAAACCGTGAATTGATGTTTAAAAGAAGAAGAAAAAAACAATTATATTCCAACCAGTTACTGCAGCTTTGCATTACTTGAAAAGCATTTATAATCAAAGGCTTCCAAACAAAGAGATTTATAACTAGTCTGTCAGCATTTAACAACATGGCAATCAGAATATTGACCAAAAAGGCACCACGCTGTCTCGGGCTGCGCATTTACAAGAGTCTGGCGATACGATACGTATCATGATACGGGGGCTACGATTCAATATATTGCCATACTGTTAGCAAGACAATGAATTGAGATTTTTTAAAATCTAATTTTAGGAAAAGTATCGTAGTATAAAGACACACCACCGTGCATACAATCTGAGTAACAAAAAAGTTGTATTTTTTATGCAGTCAGAACAGTGGGATCTGCATTTGCATTTATCACAGTCCCTGTAACACCCAACATCATAGCACTACTTTATGAGGGCACATACACTGAGGGGACGCATCTCTTTGCAAATATAATAAAGTATTGACTGAGATAATCTTTGCATGTAAACTATTAATTAAAAACAGTGATTTTGAGAATAAATACAGTATCACAAAACATAATATCGTGATACTCACTATTTTTGATATTTTCTTACATCCCTAACGCTGTCACGTAAACAGTCCTCTCGTTGATGGCAGCACTAGTTTTAATACATGGGACCATGTCAGATATAGGTAATAGATATAGAAAATATATCTATATCAGGTGTATAAAATATATGTAAAGATAAGGGCTGATTAGGGCTATCAATCTATTAGAATATTTAATCATGATTAATCGCATGATTGTCCATAGTTAATTGCGATTAATTACAAAGTTATTGCACATTTATCTGTTCAAATTATACCTTAAAGGGAGATTTGTCAAGTATTTAATACTCTTATTAACATGTGAGTGGGCAAATATGCAGCTTTATGCAAATGTATAGGTATATATGTATTATTGGAAATCAATTAACAACACAAAACAATGGCAAATATTGTCCAGAAACCCTCACAGGTACTGCATTTAGCATAAAAAATATGCTCAAATCATAACATGGCAAACTGAAGCTCAACAGACAACAACAGCTGTCAGTGTGTCAGTGTGCTGACTTGACTATGACTTGCCCCCAAACTGCATGTGATTATCATAAAGTGGGCAAAAGGGGAGACTGGTGGGTACCCATAGAACCCATTTTAAGTCACACATCTTGAGGTCAGAGGTCAAGGGACCCCTTTGAAAATGGCTGTGCTAGTTTTTCCTCACCAAAGTGTAGTGTAACTTTGGAGCGTTATGTAGCCTCCGTCGCACCTAAAAATCGCAAGTTGCGTTAACACATCGTGTTAACTTTGACAGCTCTAGTATAGATATAAAAAATGAACAAGTCAACAGATCAATAAGCATACAGATCACACCCAAGAATCTCACATCTGCCCTCCATGAATCAAAACATCCATCCAGCTAACACTGACTCTTGTTACAGAGCAGTAGGATTCAAGGCATGTGCTGTAAAGCTGATTGGAATCGCTGACACTGACTACTAAGATAATTGCCACAGTGACGGTTCTGTCAGATGGTGGTGTGGGTGGTGCATAGCTGGGTTTGATCAATGCGGAGAGAGATGGCTCCACTCAATACAATAAAGCGGCTCTTAGATGAAAATTATTGCACTTCAAAGGCTGAGAGGTTGGATGATTTATCACAATGAGCTGTTGTCATATAGTGCCTTTTTGTATTGCGTTGCTGTCACGCAATGTATAGCTCTTTTTAATTTACTGAGTGACCACCGCGGCCTCTGTGATGTATGCTGCGTTTTAATGGGCCCTTTCTGAAATGAGCCCTGAAATGAATTTGCCCTCCTATAATTGGGATTCCTATTAAAGATTGAATGAGATTTTGTTCTTTTCTGGTTAGCGGTGGTCCACGGCATGAATGAATGAGAATGAAAGGATCTCCGTTTGTCTGAATATACGGTATGTTTTCCAGGGTCGTGGTGGTTTAGGCTCCATCTTTGTGTGGGCTTCTGGGAACGGAGGGAGAGAGAAGGACAGCTGCAACTGCGACGGCTACACCAACAGCATCTACACCCTGTCCATTAGCAGCTCCACCCAGAACGGCAACGTCCCCTGGTACAGCGAGGCGTGCTCCTCCACCCTCGCCACCACCTACAGCTCGGGGAACCTCAACGAGAAACAGATAGTGAGTCTCTCATTCCATTCCTCTCCTTGTGTCCCTCGCTTTAACTGAGCTTCTGCTTCAATGCCTGTGGTTAAAAAATGGTCAGATATTTATTTCCAAGGTGAAATCAACAGCTTCTTTATAGCTGCTGAAATGTGTTTGAATGACAAACACTTATCCGGGCTGCATCCTTGAGGTCTAACAAACTGTGCTGAACCCATTTCCTGCCTCCTAAAACATTTACAAAGCCGATTTGTTTTCTACATTTTGAAGCCTGGATTGTTTACATCCATATTTACTTTCAGTCTTCATCTTCGCTGCCTTTGATGGCACATTTTTATGTATTGTATTATGTATGTTTTTATGCATTTTTAGCGGTACCCCCACCTGTAGATCACTGGAATAGTGTGAAACCATTTGCAGGACTGTGTATCACATCACCCAGGTGCGCGTGCATCCCTGTGATCTCTATGACAGGAAACTGATTATCTTTGAGTTGTTGACAAAACAAGACATTTGTGGACGTCATCTTGAGCTTTGGGAAACACTGATCAACATCTTTCATCATCGTGTGACATTTTATAGACCAAACAACTAATCGATTTAATCGTGGTAATAATCAATAGATAAATCTGTTTGTTTTTTTGTGGCTTGCTTGGATAGCTGGTCGGACAAAACAAGAAATTTGAAGACGTTACATTGGACATTGTGATGGCCGTTTTTCACTATTATTTATATATATATATAATATAATATAATAATGACAAACTTGATCAAATAAAAATAATCAACCAGTATACCAACCATTATACTAGAATAAAGTTTTACCCAATAACTGCCTAAATTAATGAGAAGTGTTTATGATAAAATACCAAACTATGACAACAATGTTTTATCTTTTTAGCTGCATTTTCAAAGTTTCTAAACCCAATAGGAATGCCATTTGATCATACCGTATATTAAACGTATGTACATTTTGTACATACATGGCTGCAAGTAACAGTTATCTTAATTATCGATTAATCTATCAGTTATTATCTTGATAAACTGATTTTTGTGGTCTTTAAATAGTCCGAAAAATAGTCTTGTTTTTTCCGACCAACAGTCCAAAATCCAAATAAGCAGTTTGCTATCACAGAAAACAGTCCATTCTGCAGCCTTCTGTCTGAACCACAGCATGACTTCTTCATTCTGTCCTCCTTTTCTTCTTCTTCTCCTCCATTCATTCAGCCTCGGACCATTAAAATTATTATGAATAGCGAACGGCTGAGACTCCGTCTGGCAATCTGTTGCTACTTAACATTCTTGTCGCAAACACAAAATCACACACATGCACAGTCTTTCTTTTCCTAGCATGCAGTCTAGCGGCCGGGCCAACTGGACGGACAGCTTATGACATCTCCGTGACATGTGGCTGGTCCCATAATGCCTCAGTGCTGTACTCACTTAATTGTGCTGTCACTCATGTACCCGGGAATGAAGAGATGGAGGAGAAAAGAGAGGGTGGGACCTCTGAGGTTATGCAGGAGCGAATATCTTAATGTCTGTTTAGGTTTTTTTTCACTATATTATCCTTCTCTTTCAATTTAAAGTAAGGGGGATATGGGAAGCTCCTGAATGCATAATTGGAGCATTAAAGTCAGTTCTGCCAGTGCATTTATTAAAAGATCAGTTTCTGGAGGCTCTGCATTAGTCAGCACAGAGGGCAGATTTTTGATTCCAACTGCTTTTGTATCGTCGTATTCAGTTACATAGATTGACCTCCCCTTTAGGATTCTATCGTGGGGGACTGGGGGCTGTTCGCGAAGCAGTGTTTTGTAACCTTTATCTGTCCTGAGACAGGTTTTGCTGAGTACAAACATGCTGGTTCTGCACCGCCTTACTTTGTATTCATGCAGCTGCAGAAATTCACTCCTGGGAGCTGCCCACAGTGCAACCGCAGCCCTCTGCTGTGGGTCACCGAGGAGATTTCTACCGGGGCAGTTTGAGTGTTGCTCAAAGGCACCTCATTGGTAGTTGTTTGAGAGAGGGTGAGCATGAGTTATACGATTTCCCTGCTCTGATTTTTCCAGCTGGTCCAGAGAGCCGTGCTGAGGACTTTTTGCTCTTAACTTCCCGCTTCTTTAACTGTAGGGCAATTTCTGCCCCCAGCAAATACGTATGAGATAGTAAGAGAGGAAGTGATGGAAAATAACATTTTTCACTCACTTAAAGGAAGCAAATTCCGAGTTATCGGGTGACAGGAATTTAAACATCTTGTGAATGTATTTTTTAAAGGAAGTGTCTTACATTTTGGGGGGATCTATTAGCAGAAATGGAATATAATATGAATAACTATGTTTTCATTAGTGTATAATCAGCTGAAACTAAGAATTGTTGTGTTTTCGTTACCTTAGAATGAGCCCTTCATATCTCCATAGGGAGCGGGTCCGCCATGTTGCCCCACTATGTTTCTACAGTAGCCCAGAACGGACAAACAAAACACTGGTTCTACTGAGAGCCTTTCACATTTTTACATTACCTGAAGGCCACCGTAGTTCTCCGACACGATTGTGAAACTGTGGTAACATCAAAAGAAAAGTGCAAAACTTCCATTGCTCCTAAAGTAGTGTTATTATGGTAAGGATGGCCTCTGAGTGAGGTGACTGACGTTATGGCGGTTTTGCACTCGCCGGCTCACGTTACTGCAGTCTTGAAAGGGAGGAGAGAGCGGAGAGGTACTCAGTTGGTTGCAATCTGCAACCACACCACTAGATGTCACCAAATCCTACACACTGTACCTTTTAATGTTAAGGCACAAGAGCATCTCTGGTAAAAGTTTAGTTTTGTGAGGACAGACCAGAGTTATAAAACTGAATCGGAAGAATAACTTCAGGTAAATGTTTTGTGTCGGAGCTGTCTGTTTCAGCTTTACCGTGTTTGTCTTCCGTAGGTGACTACAGACCTCAAATCAAAATGCACAGACTCCCACACAGGCACCTCGGCCTCCGCCCCGCTGGCTGCTGGGATCATCGCTCTTGCCCTTGAGGCCAAGTAAGTGCTTATCACCATTTCTCTGAGTCTCACCAAGCCTCGTAATTCTCTTTGGCATTACAGCCTCATTCTAACCTTCATCAGCGTCTGCATATTTCCCTGACTTTTTTTGATTAAAATCATTTTAATCCTATGGAAAAGAAAAGCATTAAACGTATAATTTGTACAGAACAAACTCATGATTAGACTGTGCTGCCATTATTCTAGAGAAGGATTGGTCATTTACCATACCTGCATGGACACTAATATATTCAGAAAGCCAAAGTAGTTTGAATTAATACCCCACTCTGCCCAGCTCCGTTTCTAGCACGTGGTTAGAAGTTTCCCTAACTGCAAATTAGTCATTTAGTGGCAACAGGTAAAATCATTTTCTACCTTTTTTTTGCACAGACTTTTAGAAGCCCGATTATAAATTTAACTACTCTTGTATTAAATCAGGCTTTAACTGCAGGCGCTGCTCGTTTATTCATCGATTCTGCATGATTATCTCATTTTATGAATTCCTTTTTAACCCCTCTGCCTGACAGACTTTTACAATGCATTCATAAAAAACAGCACTAATCATTCTTATCCAGTCACGCAGCACTAATGGAGGGACAAACATGAACGTCAGAACAGTCCAGGAAAAAAATGAGTAATTAGTCTTGTGGCAAAACAGGGTGAGGGGATTGCAAAGGAAAAGGATTGCAATTAGGAACAGATTTCATGAGAAAGCGATTTGAGCAAACTTACAAAATGATTTGCTTTATTTGACTAAATCTATAATAGAAATTATACATTTAAAGTTGAACCCAACTGTGACATCCTGTAACACTTTTGTGTCCATTCAAACCTGCGTGGCTGCAGGCAGGATAATCAGGTTTTCTCTTTACAGTAAGTTTTGCAGAAAGGGAAGAAATTCAATTCAAAAGCATGTTGACTGAAGATTTACTCTAACTCAGGAAAGTATGTGGCTGGTACTTCTTTGTATTTAATCAGCTGTCCACCTGCAGGTTAACGCTGTAGGATGTATTGTCAGAGGCGTCTGTTTGATCTGTTTGAGTTCCTCAAAGAGTCTTACCATGTGTGCTTCCCTGTGTGTGTCTTTCTCTTTATGTGGCTGTGTCTTTGTGTGCGCTTGCATACACGCACGTTGCAGTAAAAATCTGACCTGGAGGGACATGCAACATCTGGTTGTTCGAACTTCTCACCCTGCCCACCTGCTCACCAACGACTGGAGAACCAATGGGGTTGGACGCAAAGGTACAGCAACTCCCTCCAAGTTCTCTTCTGCCCTCTGCAGTTTTACAGATGCCTTCGAGGCTCATTAACATGTTTATGCATCGAATAAACCAAATTGTAACTAGAGATGCAAGGCCCTGGAATTGGTTGTGTGAAAGCTTAAAATGGGGTGCGCGCTATAGCTCGTCTGTGAAGTTGGAGCTGAGAGAGGATGCTGCTCTCAGCGGGCCGACATTCATGTGTCTGTTTCCTCTTCTCTCTCTTGGTCTCTGCAGTTAGCCATTCATACGGATACGGTCTACTTGATGCCAGTGCAATTGTAGCGCTGGCAGAAACATGGACCAGTGTGAGGCCACAGCGGAAATGTGTGATCACCATGGTCTGTGAGCCAAGGTTAGTACATCACACAAGCACACTCACACGGTTACAGCTCACTGAATTTATCTCAACACCCTGATCACACATACTACAGCTGTCAAAAATATCTAGTTCAAGCTAATTAAAAGTAACATGTAATTTGTTTGATTTAATTTGAATGCAGCCCACACAGCCTAATCCTAAATTACATTTACGAATAATGTTCTGTTCATTCAAAGGTGCCTCCGCTGCCTCACTTGAGTGACAAGCTAACGTTATTGTAATGCAGTGTTACCTTTACCCACAATGTTTCCACCTGTGTGTCAAAACAGAAATCTTTACTCTCTTTACTTCCCCGCTAGTGTGTCACGATTATCTGCTCAGCACCGCCAGCTGGTTTTCTCTATTGTGCGTTAGCAGAGAAAACAACAGTAGCCTAGTTTACTGATAGAGCAGCAGGGCACTGGATCGGATGGACAGTGTATTTTAGGAGCGCCGTCTGCTGGAATACAAGCAGTTGAGCCGATCATTACCAGTGAGCTACCTCAAGGTCTGAGAAGTGAAGCCAATGTGGAAGTGCCTTGAACTTGCATTCTTTCTAACAGCCAGCAGGGGGCGACTCCTTTGGTTGCAAAAAGAAGTCAGATTGTATAGAAGTCTATGAGAAAATGAGCCTACTTCTCACTTGATTTATTACCTCAGTAAACATTGTAAACATGAGTTTATGGTCTCAGTCGCTAGTTTCAAGTCTTCTTCAATACAGCATGATGTTCATTTAGTAAATGATGGTCCCATTTAGAGTCATATAGACCATAAAGCAGGCTATGCTTTAGGGCGTGGCTACCTTTTGATTGACAGGTTGCTACCACGGCGGGAGTTGATTGTGTTTTCTTCTTACAGCTTCAACCCTTTCACAGTGTGTTTTCAGTCCATGAAAGTTAATTATAACCTTTTAACATTAAAAATGTCTTATTCACGGTTGTACTTAGCTCCAACCTCTCGTGTCACATCTGGTTGCAAAAAACCCAGATGGCGACGACCAAAATGCCAAACTCAAGGCTTCAAAATTGTAGCCCACAAACCAATGGGTGACATCACAGTGACTACGTCCACTTCTTATATGCAGCCTATGATCATTACAGGTTGAATATTAAATGTTTCGCACGTTCAAGCAGCAGTTTGGATTTCAAATAAAAAGTGTCATCCGTAACATACAGTATATAATTTCTATCATAATTTATAGGTGGAGTGTTATTTAACATGTCATCTCTGGCTCTGGAGGAAGCTTTCTAAATTTTGAAAAAATAACCCTGAAGTCAGGATATCTCCTGACTGTTAATCTGCCTCGTGTTAGAGTCCAACTTTATGGAAGTGTAATACTACATCACCGGAGTACCTTTTTACATGAAAAGTGCCTCGCTGGCATAAAGAAATAGTTTTACATGAGTGTCCTGGTTAAGATAGGAGCAGCACATAAAGCACAGAAGTACATTTAACACAGTATTATAAAATATGACGGGATGAATGTGATCAGAAAGATAATTTACTACTGATAAATGAATAATAGTAGTCAGTATACCATTACAAGAAATAGCAGAACAGATAAACAATACATACATAGTGTTATGTTACATACATTGTTTTGACGTAAACGCATGATGAGATAAACCTGGATGTTCGAGCCGCAGTGAGTGATTTATATTAAACCGCTCCATAACAGAACGCAGGTGTAGGAGATGCTCGTGTGTAACTGAGCCATCATGCTTTGCTGCAGTGACACGTTACGTCTTCATCTGCAGCTCGGCGCCCGTTGAAATGCTCCGTGTCGGTGTGTGTGTGTGTGTGTGCGTGTGTGTGTGTGTGTGTGTGTGTGTGTGTGTTTGTGCCAGGCACTCAGGGATCATTTAAAATAATAATTTGTTATTTCATGTGTTGCTTTCGCAGTTAAGACTCTATATTTTTCCTCAGCCATTTTATTCCTTCTCTTCCCGGTGTCACAGTCTAAACACAGCCTGACATCTCTTCTTCATTATGCGCTCGCTGTCACTTCCCTCGCTGGGTTGGAAGTTTCTCTCTCTTTTACTGCAGCAATGAGATGCTCAGAGCAGATGGTTCGAGCGTCTGGCAGCAGCAGTCAAGGCAGGTTATTCAATTTACATTTTAGGTGTTTAGCTGGCACACTTATCCAGAGTGACTTGAGATAAGTCTGCCGGTAGTGTCTTTCTCACTGTCAATTATATCCAGTGATTACATCTAACAGAAGCATGACAGAGTGATCAAAAAAGTCACATTTCCAGTTAAAAGTGCAGTACTACACCATTATGACCGTAATTACAATTCCTTTTATGCCTTTACCGTCTGTAACAGTTAGATGATGAATGAATAACTTTGGAGTTTTGAGTTTAGTCTTATTCTGTGTATAGATTTCAGAGTTGCAGGAGTTTGCAGATCGTTGATTTGAATTGTATCGGTTGGCCCGACCTTGTGTTGTTTACATCTGGAAAAATGGATTGTGCCTTAAAGCATGAAGTCTTTGCAGGAAAGCTCCTGTAAGCACGTGTCTAACCAAATCAGTGAGCATACAGGCATTGTTTCAAATTGATATGAGAGAGATTTCTATGGAGGACAGAACCTGCCAAAAATAAATGAATAAATTAATTAACAAATTACTCGATAAATAAATGAATATGTCAATAATATAGCAAAATGAATGAATTAATAAAATGTGACAATTTTATTTATTCATAATACATGAATAATTTAAAGGGTAGAATTAAGCAGAAGAGTACATTAATATGGTAATTAATACAAAGATAAATAAATAAAGAAGCAAATTAAAACAGAAATATCAATATATGTCACATTCTATCAATTAATTAATGGCTACATTTATTTTTGTTTATTTTCTTTTTTTTTTACAATATAATTTTTCCTATATTCAATAACATTTTTTATCAAGTCATTTATTTATTTATTTTTTTATTTTGGCAGGTTCTGTGCTCCATAGATTTTGTCTATTGTTTCAACATTGATTGTAATGGATAGACACTCAGATGTGTGTGTGTGTGCACACTTTTTTCTGAAAGAGGATTTAGCAAACTTAATGCAAATTACTAGCGGGACTGCAACATGTTGTATTACTGCCAACTGTAGTATGTGAAGCTCTGACAAAGATTTTCAAAAAGTGATGCATGATTTCGAAACACTGAAGCGTGTGAACCACCAAATGGTTGGCAATTCTTCAGATTTGGCCACCTGTCAGAATATTTTTGGTGGTTCTGAGAAGCTTAATTAACACTGGATTAAAATACACATTTGTGTTTCCCCAGGATTATTGCTGTGAACAGATTTGATTTAAAAATCATTTAATATTTGTAGATCTTTCATAATGCTTTGGACCAAATCTGCTGTGAGCTGCTAAATACCCAAAAATGAATTCAAGCAGAAGACAACAAAAAATTTAAATAATACTGTTTGTGCAATGTTGGTCTTTTGGCTTGCGTTGTGTTTTGGTGATGCTGAACAGAGAAATCTTGTATTATTTTCCTGACGTCTTTTCATTTTCAGCAATAATGATCACATTCATCACGAGGTGATTTTCACCTGTAGCTGCTACTGAAGTGTCGATGATAAAAAGAGCCAAACGTGTCATCTTTCTTTCTTTCTTGATCAGTCGCTCTTCTCCGGCGCACACATTTTGCTTCTCCGACACTTTTAAATCACAGGCGCCTGAGCCGCAGCGGTCAAATGGCAATGATAAATCAACTTCAGCAGCCATTTGTATAAATTTCCATCTCCTTCTCTCATGTTTTCTGACTTTCCCTAGAAACACCGCTGTAGAAAATAAACCTTTTGGTTTATTCCCATGTGAGGCTGCCACAAAGGTCAAAGGCGTTTATGTCAACCTATGATGCATCATGAAAAATGTATGGGCCTGAACCTGGAGGGACTCTGTCTTAAAACAGTGAGACACTTCAGTGATCACACAACCTTGTGTCACTGAAATCCGTAGTCTTCCTCCGCCTCAGAATTGTTGTGGATGTGTGTAATCTCTTAAGCGAGGGAGTGAAAAGAGGTGGCTGCTTTACTTCCACAGAGGACACTGGTGCTACAGGTTATGAGACGCTAATCCTGTTCAAGGCCACAAACTCTTCACCCTTCGCAGGCTTTCACACTGGCCGGCAGCCAAATGTCACAGCTCAGGACGAGCCAGTAATGACTTCAGCAGCACACGACCTACAACTAACGTATACCGCTGTCTTCATGTGTCTTCTTCATATGTCGTTTCTCATGTTTCACAGGAACATTGGCAGCCATTTGTCGATAAACATGAGCGTGGACGCCTGCTTCGGGTCAGACACTCACGTGACCTCATTAGAGCACGTCCAGGCCCGGCTCACCCTGTCCTACAACCGCAGGGGAAACCTGGCGATCCACCTCATTAGTCCTGCCGGCACACGCTCCACTCTGCTCCACCCCAGGTACAGACACGCGACTGCGCACACACACAGACAATACAGTGCACGTTGCTAAACACAAACGCTTTACACTCCCTGCGTGTGGTTGTCCTGCAGGATTCATGACTACTCATCAGAAGGTTTTAACGACTGGGCTTTCATGACCACCCACTCCTGGGACGAGGAGCCCAGCGGGGCGTGGACGCTGGAGATCGAGAACGTGGCCGGTGCCAGTGACTATGGTAAAGCAGAAATGAACATTTTGGTGGATTTGCCTGCATGTTTGTGTGTTCATATCTGGAATTTGGTGCTGTCCAAGTTTATCTGTCTTAAGGCCGTATTTGAAATAGGGTTGCAACTAAAGATTATTTTCATTATTGATTCAATTTGTTGACTACTTTTCTTGAAGATTTTCAGTTAAATGAATGTCACTATCTATCACTGAAGGAGGTTCCTAATGGAGTGAAATGAGCCAGAAGTTTCTAAGTGGCAGCCATGATAAGCTTCTCTAAATGCTAAGGAAAGGGGCTTCAATGCTTCCTTTCTTATCTCCTTTAGCATAGGATACACCGGACCATCCTTTACAAAAGGAAAGGAGACAATAACGCCCCACAATTCTTTGCGACTATGCTTAAATTGAAAACATCCTTTTTAGTAGGTGTGATTCTGGTTTGGACAGGAATCCTTACTTGCATTTTAAAACATTGAGTTTGTCACTGTACTCAATAAAGTTGCATAAAAAAACAAAAAAAAAGGAAAAATCTGCTGTCACATAATTATGTAGCATAGTGTAGGTGCAGTTAGGGCTGGGCAATATGACGATATATATCGGTAAAATTATATAAAATGTCTATTGTATATATTTTTTTATATCCGTTCTAGCATGATATAGGCTAGGCCTATATCTCTATTCCCTTTTTCCTCTATAATTTCACTTGAAACTATTGTGTTCATTTTGCACACATGTTCTTAAAACGAGAAAATACTCTTCACTTTTCTTTTTGTTTGTAAAGTATTTAATTCATACAGGAGTATACAGAACTAGGCTTTATCATGTAGTTATTTCATATTGACTATTTATTTTTTTGAATTAACCAGAAAAACATGCTACATGGTGATATACAATATATCCTTATCAAGATATGAAGTGACCATATCGTGATAGAGAATTTTGGCCATATCAACCAGCCCTCAGTGCAGTCAGGATTCTCTGAGCACCGCAGTTGTCGAGTCCTTCTGAATTCTCCTTCACATCTTTCCTTGAACTCATGACGTTTTCCATCGAGGTTAACGAGAAGGGGTTAGGTTTTTTTTTGACCATTCGACCGTAGCCTGGATGTCTGTGGGGACATTCCCGGGAAAAATCACATGCAGCGCTCTCTGGGAAGTAAGATCCAAAAACAGATATAAACAAGTCATAAATCTGAATACTAAATCCTGATTCTCATATGCAAAGTTATTATGTTGAAAACTTGAAAAAGAACTTACTCTGGATAATTATGGGAAGCAAATGTATTAAATCAACTAATATTTTAATTTCAGCACTAATTTAGAATGGCTTTATATACATATATACAGTGTATATGTATATTGTTTGCCTTTATTTGACAGTGATAGTAGAGATATGGGAGAAAGGCAACAAGTGGATTAAACATAGGGCGTTGCGGTCACATGGTACAGTATGTATCTTAACCACTAGGCCACCAAGACGCCATAGAATGACCTCACATCAACGTTATTCAACATTAATCTGTTGAGTCTAGAGTTGAGCTCAAGGGTTAAGGATTCGGTGCCAGGAGATTAGAGATCAAGTGGCTCCTGTATCCAAAGTGCCTTTGTTCTCTTTATAGGAACAGTGGAGCTGACTCTGTACAGCTCTGCAGTAATCGCTTTTTCTTCTAGCAGGGGGCATGATAAAGCAGTGGAGTGAAAACTTCACTCTTTGTGTTTGCATCATCCACCAACAACCGTGTGCACTCTACATCATCCACCCACAACACGGTATTCAGAAGCCAAGAAACCCAAGAAAACAGATCTAGATAAACGCCTCCCTCCTCTTACTAAAGTGGGACCTCTCACTAGTCCCTGCACTTGAATGACTCTTCAGAGATGGGCACTTTATAACACTCATATTATGCACAGAGTGAAATCACGCTGTCTTTAAATTGCAGCTCATTTCAAGGAGTCATTTTCTGTCAGTTTATGCAGAAAATCCACGAGTCTACAATGAGAAGAGGATACATTTATGAAATCCACCCTAGGGAGCGCCGGAGCGCCGGAGCCCCGGAGCCTTTCTGTTTTTGACAGGCCTACTTTGTCTCTCTGTTAATTTCAGTTTGCTAAAAAAATTTTTTTATCTCCTCTATCTCTCCACTCAGGCACTCTGACCCAGTTCATCCTGGTGCTGTATGGCACCGGCTCAGAGTCTTCCAGCTCCTCTGACAGGGCTCAGCCTGCCAATGGCAACTGTAAGACCTTGGACCTGAGGCAGATATGCATCGGTAAGACTGGTATCTCTTGTCCCCAGTTTGTTCCTCACAGGAAGTCACTGTCACAACAGCTGACGGGGGGGGAGGGTTGTAGTAATTACCGAGTCATGCTGAGATGTGACATGTGGAGTAGTGTGTAAGGGGAACAGGGTGAAATATTATTATCCCATGTGTGCTCAGCTGCGTCTGTTTGCATGTCTCTACATCAACTGTGAGTGGACTTATTTGAAAGTCACGCAATTATCTTATTCAAACTCTTCCTGCTAACGTCACGCCATCATGGAGCTTCAGCATCAGTATCAATTTGAAATGAAGATCTAACTTCTGATGAGATGAAATTAAATTTTACTGCAGGTCCCTTTTTAATAACCTCATTTAAATTTAATGATGCCCATACTGCCGTCTCCTACCTAATCCAAATACTGCTATAGGCAAGGTCTGAAGATACTCCTGTCCGTATGAGTCCACCTTGTCTGAAACAGTGACAGTCTGACCCCTACAGGCTGTCAGAGGTACTTTCATACCCACAGACCATCATATACAGTCATTAGAGGGTGAACTGAATTTAATTAGCATATATTTAATTATCAGATCGTATGTTATGATTGTATCATGTAGTAAACGGCGCTCTCTAACTTGGGGGATCACAGCTACAATTTTCTGTTTTTGAACAAGTTGACAAGAACCAGCAGTCAATTAGATTTCCCTCCTTCTGTTGGCTCCTGTTTGTAGCTCTGTTACCCCCAGCACCCAGTCTGTTAATTGCCATTATAGGCAATGGTCTGCATCTGGACCGGCTGCATATGGAAATGGCTCTGTTGACTCAAACATGCTGCACTCAGCATATGAATTGCAAAGCTTCTTTCGTCATCAGTTTTTCTTAGCGAGCAAAAGTAGCACTAACAAAAGTGGAAAATGGCGACATAAAAAGGCAAAATTGCCCAGAAACTTTTTCTCACATTTTTCCAAGATACCAAACATCCCCATGGGTGACTGAATAAAGAAATGTCAGACAGGACGTGCTTCGCCATGTTAACTGTGCCCTCTGAGCCTCGACTGTCTGGGCAGGAATCCTGCTTCTCTGTTTCGGGGTTGTCTGACTCATATGAGGAGGTGAAAGGTGTGTGAGGCTCTTTATTTCAGTTTTGTTTCGTCTGTGTTACAGAGTGCGACAGCGGCTACTACCTCTTCCAACAGGGCTGTGTGAAGGAATGTCCGTCAGGCTTCTCCGTGGGCTCCCAGCCCCTCAACTACACAGTGGGAAACTCTATAGCACCAGCTTCCGTCCCAGCCTGCCTGGCCTGCCCACCGCCCTGCCTGACCTGCAGCAGCCTGAGCTCGCAGGCCTGCCTGTCCTGCCCACCCCACAGCTCCCTGGACCCCATCTCTGGCACCTGCCTGCACCTCAACCAGTACATGCGCGAGTCCCCCGGCAGCTTCATGGTGGGCCATGGGAACCCGGGAACGCAGCTCCAGCTCAGCTCCCGGCTGCCCATCACCGTCGCCGTGCTCAGCTGCATGGCCATCATCGCCACCTTCGCCGGCACCTTCCTGCTGCTGCAGCTGCGCTCGGGCGCGCTCATCAAGCTGCCCTCTATGGAGGCCGGGGGCGGCCTCGGGGGCAGTTTCAGCCTCGGGGGAAATAGGGTGGTGTCGTACCGCGGCATCCCGACAGTGTGGGGGGATGATGGGGTAAACACAGACTCGGATAACGATGAGTTTGACGTCCATAATGAGAGGACTGCCTTTATCAAAACACAAAGTGCTCTTTAATGCCTCCCCCACATCCCTCCCTCTCTCCTGCTTTTAAAGTCTTCTCACGCTCATTTGTCTGATAATTCAGGGCTGCGGTAACGGCCCTCTCACAGTCTTTTTTACCTGTCATCCTTTTTTTCCTGTCTCTATCTCACCGGGTTCTCATCTGAGTCCTGCTTCATGATCTGCTGTGGGAGACCTGATGGGAAGCCGCTGCCTCTCAGAGCTCGGGATGGCCCGAGCTTTGCTCTCTTCATACTTGGGCGCTTTTCTATTAAACCGGCTCTCTCCCTCCTCTTGCCCTCTAGTCGCTAACAGTGTCTGTCTGTGCAGAGTCCATTTCCCCCTCCAGCTCCAGCTCCTTTTGTTACAGCAAACAAATGATTATTATTTTGCTTCTTCCTACTCCCCCCCCCCCCCCCCCCCCCCCCCCCCCCCCCCCCATCAGTCTCAGTGCAGTAGCCAGACGAGATTGTTGAATGTGAGGAGTAGAGATGTGCGTATGAGTCTGTGTGAATGTGAGCGTGTAAATCTGATGAACCGTGTACTGCCCTTTATAGAGATGCTAAAGCCGGTCCTGTCACATTTAGTACTTTAACTTAGAAGTGATAACAAAAAGCTGCATTATGAGGCGTGAAATCGGATTTGGAAACATTGATTCTCTCTGAAGTGTCGTTTAGTGACATCAACGTCCAAAAATCTGTTCATAAAAGCACCACTTATCTGTAGTGAGACACAGTGTGTTTTAAAAAAAGCATAATAGTTGTCAAGGACAGACTTTAATAGTTTATAATCATGTGTCATTAGTCAGACAAACAAAACAGACCGTCTGAGAGCCGCTCTGTTATCTCTTTATGATGAGACAAGTTGTATTTACTTTAATCAAAATCCATCTTCCACACTTTGTTACCAGTATGGTTATTGTTCTAGGTGAGAGGGGGGGCTTTAGTTCTCCTACTGTTCACACAGTCTGGACAGATCTCTCTCAGCTCTGTGAGTCACACAACTAACAAAACTTCCTCCAGACTTTTGGGATTCAAGATGGACTCAATTTATCCCAAATTAGAAACTATGAATTCTCCTGCGCTCATCACCTCCCCAACCATCACATGGAAGGGTATCAAAAAAATACGAGAAATGAAAAAAAAAAAAAAAAAAAAGAAACACACACAGGCTACTCGATCAACCCTGAGGCACAATCCCTTCCAGGGATATTTAATTTCTGTGTTTGATGTGCACACATCCCGGAGCTGAGAGAGAAGCAGCCGAGGTGCTGAAGGGACCCAGAACAATATGTGACTGTTGAGCACAAGAGCTTCTCAAAAAAGCAGCTGGCAGGTGTTGCGTTACCTGTGATTGATTCCTTGACAGAGCAGACGCAGTTAACAATACATCAAGGCTTTCCCTTTTGTCAGAGCACATTAGCACTACAAACGTACATTAGACACACCTCACATCACAAGGACTGAAACTTTGTTAACGTGTGCATGTGTTTGTGTGTGCGAGCCCTCTGAAGTGAAGGTTTCCTTTCCATCCTTCGCCTCACAGCCTCCGCTCTCTTCTTCAAATCTTGAATGCTGTTTAGGTCGAGACTCCACACCTCACCAGTGTCTCTGCGCTCACCCTCCAGTCGTCATCTAATCTGATTTTCAGATTATCTCTTCAGCGTACTTGCCAATTAATTATACTCTGAATGATACTGGAGCGACTATTTATTCTGAGAGATTTTAATCATACCTTTAGGGAAGATGGTTTTTAAAGAGATTCTTTTTCTCCCGGGCTGGTTATCATCTAAAATGTGCATCTCATGATTTAACCCAGTGTAGCCATTTGGAATTTCTCTTTTTCTACGATGTTGAAATTATGATTTATTTTTTCCATTTCCAGTACAAAAACGTTGGAGCTGCCAGAGAGAGGTTGTCATGGTGATGACATGCATACAAAACTGCAGCTGCTCGTCCTTTATTATTATTTTTTTATCTACCTCTCATATCATCCAGCAAGGTTTCATACGCCGTTAGAGGAGCTGTTAAATGATTGTAGAGGTCAAATTATATGTAGGTCGGATATGAAAACGCTTGTCGGGAAAGATTTAAGAGGTTGTAAGTCAAAGTTATGATTTAGAAGAGAAACAAGCAATTGTGATTCAGAAACTGTAAAGCTGCTGTGTAGATGCTAGTCTGCTAAATCTCCTATCTCTCCTAAAATGTATTGCCTTTAGGATCAGCATTCATGGGCGGTCACACCTGGGTTTTAAAACCCGTTATTGAAAATAGAAGGATGTCCGTAGATGTCGTTGGCCAGCGTTTTAAGTGCTAAATCAACTTGAAATTGTTAGGGGCGTTTCTACAGGGGTGAAGATGTTTTTGTTCATACGTTTATGTCACTGACAATCAAATAATTTCTTTGTGTTGAAGGCGAGAAGGTGCACAAGCACACAAAACTAATCGATTTTAATTTAACCACTTGTGTTAGAAAAAGCTTTCTCAGAAGGTATTATCCATAAATATTCAGAGCTGAATGTGATTTAAATTGAAAAAGTGTGTTCAGAGAGAGTAAAAAAAAGAGAATAAAGAGTTTCCAACCAATACCTTCCTACATCCTCTTCAGCAGGATGGAGACAATTGGTATGACTGCACTGAGCCAGGAAGCTTAATTCATCTCAGATGGCCGGTGCAGGTGTAGCACATTTGGCTTATCGCTGCAGTTTCAGCCAGGAAGCACTAAACTGGATTGGAAACCAACCCGAGAACGTGGATTTAGAGAAAGTGCCCTCAGAAGGAACAAAGCTAATGTGGCTGCAGAGTAACGAGCGTGTGCTGCATCTCTTTGTGGGATGTACATTAGTGCCTACTGCCATTCAGGCTTCGATTAGCCACACTTTAAGGAGGGTTGCTAATTTAAAAAATGTAATAACTACAGCCTCAGACGTGAGCCACAAAATCGTATTGACTTCCCAGCTTGGTGCGAAGTGTGTAAACAACAGATAATGGGGCTAACGCGGCACCAAAATTGCTTCCATAAACTATTTTCTTAAACTCTGGAGTTTGCTTCTTTAGAAGAACTATAGTGTGCGACTCCGACCAATGCAAGTAGTATTGATGCTCAGTCTTCTCAACATTATCCACCGTGCATCTCCCCTTACAAAACATTTATATTGCTTCCAGAAAGTGCAAGATTTTGGGGGGTGTTCAGACAAGTTTCTGTGGCCCCTCGAGTGCACACACAAAATGATTTATTCATCTTAGCTTGATGTTGTATCCACTACAGCTTGAAAACTCAGAAAACTTTAAACTGATGAACTCGGAGCTTTGTGCGTTCAAGTGTTCAACTTTTAAGAAAATCATGAATGCGGGCAGCATTAAGTAGCTTCTAAAGCACAGGGAGCTGCTGAACACCATTAGCAGCCAGCTCACTCTTTATACTGCGAGAACGTGATGGAAACTACACACTAAAAAAAAAGAAAAAAAGAAGAGGTTCTCTAATTGTGCCAGAAAGCAGCTCATCATCATAAGGCTGCCACTTCACTGGCACACGAGTGTGAAGCCTTTTAAATGTAGAAAGTAACAGGAATGTTACAAAGAATATCTGCTCGCCGCAAATTGTCTCCTCTGGCTATAAAGAAATGACTCGCTCGTAGGAATGATGGAGGCTTTTTTCTTTTCTACAGCTGATTTATTTCATGCGGAGCTCGATGTTGCTTCAGTCCTGCCTTAGGATGTAGTCTGAAGTGATCAATATGAAGTCGGACAGAGTTAATAGGAGCAATATCTTTGGCATAACCAAAGACAATCATTTTAATGCTGTCTGTTTAGTGTTACGACGTGCTGTCGTCACAGTCCATCGACCCCCTTCACTCGTGTTCAAAGTGTTTTTGTTGACATCATTCTGTCGTCTCTGCGTTTTGTGTTGAAGATCTGCGGTGACTCCCTGTATGTTCAGCAGCTGTGGAGGGAGGAGGTAGAATGTATCCCATCTCCATTAACTTAAGGGCTGAATCAGATCTGCGTGCGTCCGTGTGTGCACATGCTTAAGTATAAATGAAAAACACTTTGTGATGGGGGACGGGGGGTGGGGGGGAGCAGTTAGTGGAGCAGCCAGACGCCTCTGTTGACCTCCTCCTGCCTCCTCGTGAGGTTCCTGGCTGCACACAGTACCTTACAGATTTGTGACCTATGAATAATGTACAAGAATGACTATCTTACATGGGACATAACTCTAAAATAAGGCCTATTTTTGTACTATATGAATGGTGCAGTGTAATTTTCTTGTAATTTAAAGATGCTCTTGTTTTTCTCCTTTTTATTTAATTGATGTCAATTATAGATTCTACTAAAAAAAAATAAAGATCTATGCAAATTTGAATGTGTTTTTATTAACTTATATGCTCTTTAAGTAAATATGACGATGGTGTAGGCTGTGGTTCTTAACTGGGGTGGCAAAGAGATGTTTGGGGGCGGCCACCAGGGATGTCAATGTGTGGATTTTTTTGGGTTTTTTTAACTTAGTTTTTATTGCAGTTTCAGCAACTTATACAATCATCATCACATTCTTTACCACTGTATTTTCTTTTTACAGCTGTCTTAAAATTTTACAACTTAAAACAAAGGGGGAGAGAGAAAAAACAAAACAAGACTTCATCTTAAACTGTAATTTCAATTAAATTCAGAGAAAAAGGGAGGACACATACTTAAACAATCCAAGGAATTAAAATTAAATAA
Source organism: Sebastes fasciatus (assembly GCF_043250625.1). Lineage (NCBI taxonomy): Eukaryota > Metazoa > Chordata > Actinopteri > Perciformes > Sebastidae > Sebastes > Sebastes fasciatus. The sequence continues at coordinate 31,148,167 of NC_133796.1, forward strand.
AGTCAAATAAATAAATAAATGAATTTAAATAAAAATAAATGTGGTGAAGGGTCGGAGGTCAGGGAGGGGAAGTGTGTGAAAGGGTATGTGTTGTATGGGTGTGTGTATGTGCTTAGAGAGATGACCTGGGTCAGGAAGACAAAGATGATGATGATAGATGATATGTATGATACAGATCACCAATCTCTGTATTAGTATAATCATGGCAGGGCTCCACCTTTCAATAAATGTGTCTTTTTGGAGTCTTAGGGAATAGGTTATTTGTTCCATGTGGTAAATTTCCCATACCTTCTCAATCCATAAATTGTATGTTGGGCGCTCAATGTGCAGATTTTTTAATGCATTAATATTCTACTAATAATGGGCTAAAACATAAATTAATAGGCTACATGCGTACACACAACTGTGGATTGTCAGTCTCGTATTTTGCAGAACCTTTATAGTCGAGTAGGCTGATGACAAATAAATAAAAAGGACCTTTTTCTGAGATCTTTTACAAAAGTTAAAGCTATTCAGTGGTCAAATGCTCTAAGAAAACAACCAAACTAAAATGCATTATGCAAACCCTGCATTCTATCCTATCCTGTTTTGGGTTACATCTATTTGATGAAATTTTGTCCATACATTTATACTCCCTGATAATAAATCGGGCAGTAATCCCCTGACAGTGGTGGAAAGAAGGTAAGTCCATTTACTCTTACTACTTACTTTACTCATCCTTAATTGAGTACTTAAATGTTCTCTATACGATTAATATAGCATCAAACAACTATTTGCTATGTAAAGATATAGAGGACTAATGTCTACCTAAGCAGAGAATGAAGCATGTGTGTTGTGATCCGAGCTTCTCTGTGCTTTGATTACATCGCCGGGCCGGCCGCGTTTGCCTTTTAGTGCATGTGAGCGTGCCCCACTGGCAAGCTCACTGCCGCCACTCTACACTGATCTCATAAGGCGGTTATGTTGTGCCCCTTAAACAGGGGAAATAGTGAGAGAGAAGGATGAATGAATCACACGCAGCTCTTCCCTTCACTCGTCTCTGTATTGAGTGAGGAAGAGGAGCGCGATCCCCCTACTGGAACCCCGAGGCATTACCAACAGATCAACGCACAATCAACCCACACACACAAGGATCTGCATCACCTATCTGCATTATTCCTCTTTCTGTTTCACTGCATATGTGCTGCATAGTCTCTACAGTGACCAGTTTTTATGCATATTTACATCCAAAAATTAAATGACATGTCCTGAAACCGATACAGTAATAACTGAGACAACAAAGAAATTAGCTTTTTTAGCTCTAAATAAATGAATTATGCCTGAAAAATTAATTATTCTTGCATTATTCTTGCCTGTCACAGTTACAGCTGACGGCTCTGTTGCAGAAGCATTAATTTAATCTGACTCTGCAGAGTAACAAGTAGCTAATTTTGTTAAATGAACATAAAGTAAAAGTACAATATTTCTCTCTGAAATGTAGTAAAACAAAGTAGCATAAATTGGAAAGTACAAGTAGGCCTAACTCAAAATTGTAGGCCTACTTAAGTACAGTACTTGAGTAAATGTACGTACTTTCCACCACTGCCTGGTAATAAATGATTCACCATCTTAGTTTAGTGTGTCAGCATGCTGACATTCGCTAATTAGCACAAATCAAAGTAAGCCTAGAGCTGAGGCTGATGGGTCATTTTGCAGGTATTTGGTCATATTGGACAAATACAAATTTTGACCTGATGATGGCGCTGGATGAAAAGTTAAGGGGTCACAAATTTTTTGACAATATTTTTCCAAATGACTGCTGCAATGGAAACATTTCCCACATGTTTTGCAAGCATACGTTTGTATCCTGTATGGTTTCTTATATCAAGTGTGACATCTCGCAGACGCCTTCTCACATAGGTGTTACAAATGTACGGCCTCTCACCTCTGTGGTTCATCAGGTGTCTATTCAGTTTGGAGTTATGCACGAAAGCGTGTATCACATTTGAGCAACTTTTTACCAGTGCGGGTATTCAGGTGAACCTTTAACATGGTAGAGTTACATAAATTACTTTTGTTTTTTTATTGCATCTTTTCTTCGGTTTTAGCTCTGCATGTCTAGTTGATTCTGGGTTTCCGTGGTTGTCTGTTGGTTGTGTGTTTTTGGCTCTCAGCTGCATGCGAGTTGTGAGAGAGTTTCTCTGCTGAGTTTCACCAGGAATCAAAAGCAGTGTCTGAATAGAAGAAGAATAAAGTAGCAGAAAATAGAAATACATAAATTAAGTAGGCCTATACGTAGCCTATACCTCTACTGGAACTGCAGTTATGGAAAATAGTTTCCTTCAACATAAATCATGTAGTCAACTATAACAGTGACATTTGGACATCGTCCAGTACAGTGTGTCTCTGTTGCTTCTATGTATAGTTGGCTGTACCGTGCATCTCTTTTGTAGACACTGCACCCAAACATGAAAGCAGATATTTCCTCCGCGGTCTGTAAAACTAGTTTGATCTGCGCTGCATTGTTCTGTGTATTTTTGTCCCTTCTTCTACTTCTCATTCTGCATAATGAGTGTACTTGATGATGTATGGCTGGTGTAATTAAACCAATGAGTTTACAGCAGAGAGGTGGCATCCAACACCAACCAAGTCATAAATACAAGTAATGAAGTGAGACTTGGTTCACGCTGTGGTAAAAAGAAAATGAAACAATTTTTAAAATGTATTTTATGCAACAAACACCATCAGCGTTTTTTACGGTCTGCTGTGGTCTAAAAGTGATAAGCAGTATACTTAAAAAAAACACCCAGAGAAGGTTTCAACACACTGGTCATTCCTCAAAGTGAAATAGCATTGGACAATATATTTTAATTATTTTCTCCCCATGTTAGTTACAGTAAACCTGCACCTGTCCCCATCAGGCCTTTAGGTCACTGATGCCACCTGAATAATCTGCTCACCCGCTGCTCATATGGACATTTGTTACTTACATCAAGACATTAAAAGCACTTTCACTGTAAAAAATGAAAATATTCAGTGGTGAAAGAAGTATTCAGATCATATACTTAAGTAAAAGTACTAATACAAAAGTCCTGTATTCAAAACTCATTTACAGCCAGGTGTACTGAAAGCATTAAAAGAGAAATGGCTCCTGTGAGTGGTATAATGTTGTATCGTTGTACTGAACTATTATTACCGTTGCACTGATGTGTAAGCATCATTTTACTGTTGTAATTGGTTGAAGCTGGGTAGTTTAATCTATGTACATCAAACTCAGAATCAGCAAATACGTAACTGCAGCAGTAAAATAGAAGTAGTGACATAAAAAGTACAATATTTGCCTCTGAAATGCAGTAAAGTATAAATACTTAAGTAAAAGTACCTCAAAATTGTACAGTAGTCCAGTAGTTGAGTAAATGTTTTTAGTTATATTCTAGTCTTAAAAATATCTGATGTACACATAGATAAGGATGAGCATTAGTGGCCATAAGCTAACATGTAGAGAAGTTATGAGCTTCTGCATTTTATTTTGGTATTTTATGCGTTTGTAACAACGGAATGTTTTGGTGTTATTGTGCAACTAAAGTTGTTCCTAAATTGAAAGCAAAATTACAATTACAAGAACAACATTCAAACAGACATGAGGAAGTGATGCCTCACATGAACCGCTGTACACTTTCTGGTTCTCACAGGGAAGTGAAAGCCCCTTTTTTGGCCACAGAGAAAGAGCTACTTTTGGCCGTCCGCAGCTGCTTCGGCTCACACCTCTGTTTCTGTCCAACTCATGAGAACACAAAGGTGTTGCAGGACTTACTGTTGACAACTAATACTGGGCAGGGAGCAGAGTTTGAATATTCAGAGATGGGTTTTGCGGAGGACCTGAGGTGCCCCCAGGCACATGCAGCTGTCATGCGGCTGCTGGACTCAGAGCTTCACCTGATGGAGGTCATGAAGAAGTGGATGGGTCACCGAGCGAAGAGTGAGCGAGAGTTTTCAGTGCAGCTGCACCACATGGCTGCCATGGTGGAGAAGCTGGACCGGCCTCAGCCTGGTGCAGGACAGGACTACATCAGCCAGCTCAACAAGGTGAGGTCTTATAGATTACTCTACAGCTGAATCATCAACTGATCACCAGTCATTCAGGTGGAAGAAAGCCACTGTGTAATGCACAAAGTGTGTGACTTAATGAAGGTGAGGTTGCACATCAGTACTTCCATATAAAGAGTTGAAATAGACTTGCCTCCATCCACCCAAAAAGTCCTTCTATTTAATTATTTGTGCAACAAAAAGTGCAGATGAACTGAAATATCTGACAGAATTATACACTCATGTGAGGTCATATTGGGGAAAAGTACTTCCCTAATCAGAAGTTTCCTTTTTTTGCTGTCTCTCTGAAAATAAAACACAAATGTGTTTTATTTTCAGAGCTTTAAAAAACGTCCAAAAAACACCCATCTATTCGAAGGTCATTGTGTGCGGTTGGGTGCAAAATGCAAAATACAATTAATTTCTTTGATATATATATATATATATATATAGCACATTTCAGTAACAAGGAAATTCAAAGCGCTTTACGTAAAACATCGAGACAAGTTCATTAAAAAGCCAAGAGAATAGAAAATAAAAACAAGCTGAAATAGAATAAGACCGGTAAAACAAATACAAGAACAAAAGTTACAGTGCAGTGTAAGAAATTAATAATTATCTGATTTAATAAATACAATTATGAGAGTTTTTGCTGAAGGCATTGTTACCAATAACCCTGACCTAAACCTTTTTTATCCTAGTTATCATAGTTTTAAATGATCTAAATGTTTAAATATGTTCTTAAATCCAAATAAGAAAACACTGAAAGAGCACATACGTCTACGGTATACCACCAATAGAGCGGCACAATTCTCCAATCCATTTGATACTTAAATAAAAGGAAAATGTTCAGAAGTTTTTAATCTGCATTAATTCAGATCAACAGTAGATCTGATCATGGATGTCAGACTCATGGCGACCAAGTTACAACCAGTGAAATGTGTCATACTGCTGTAGTGCTACCTGTAGGTCAAATGGCAAAGGTTTTATAATAATGCAAAAAGTTTTGTAATTTGCTCAGAATTGATCCTAAATTTGGTCAATTGCCGAAGGCTTTCTTGAATTATTGCATACTAAGTCAAATATTATTATGATTTTACTTTATTATTATTCATAATAATAATGCTTCATTTAGAAGTATTGTGACATAAACAGAAAATGAAAAAAATATTTTTGGGTGTCACCAAAGATTGCAAAGGTTGGATAAAAATAATTAGTGGAATGGTGACAGAATTTTGTAAAAAGAAAAACAAATCAAAATAGGGGATAATGAATGTACGTAGGTGGACAACATATAGAGGTGCAGGTTGGACCAACAAAATCAAACAAAAACATATTTTATTTCTGCAGCTCACAGTTGAGGAGTTATGAACATAAAACATAAATTTGTTTTTGGCCCACGGTCTGACTTTCATCAAAATGCATTGAAACAAACAAACAAACAAATCCAGATCCAAACGGAAGTTAAAACATGTGGAGGACTGTTGTTCTCTTGTTTGAATGACCCCTGACCTTTGCCCCCTGTGTGTGTCAGTCGTGGGGAGTGATGGTCTCTCAGACGGACGTCCTCAGTCAGCTGATGAAGAAGCGCTCTGAGGATCTGCTGGATGGTCCCATCAGCAAACTGACGCTGCTCATCAGAGACAAACAGCAGCTACGCAAAACCTTCGCAGAGCAGTGGAGCCTGCTGAGGCAGGAGCTCAGCAAGGTGTGTGACCAACACACACACACACACACATAAATACACCACTGCTTACAGACTGGTACCTTCACGCCAAAAGGCCGCTGAACCACCTTTGTACAGTCAGATTTCACTGCTGAAAATAAGCTGTTGATGTTTTTAGGTATTAAATTTTGATTATTGACACACATACGCAAAAAGCCAAACTAAACAAAAATGTCTAGCGTATATTGTTAAAGGAAGATAGTGTTGGTGCATAGATGAGTGACTTGCAGCGGTCCATGAACTGATACTGCTGAAGTTATATTTCACTTTTGTACATTTACTTTTTTGCATTCTAAGTGATAGTATACCTAAAAATGACCATCCATATCTCACTTGTTATGAAGCAATACTTCCTTTATTTTGCAACCGCTGTTGGACTTTTGAAACAGCAAAGAGTTTATTTTGTTCAAGAGTTCAGTGTTAATGTCAAAGACAACGTGGTAACAATTCATTTTACAGGTCCGCAAATTTCATGGTAATTAAGTGATAATTAGCAAGTAACCTATTTGAAATTTCTTTGGAATTAGCACCAAATTCCCCCAATATTTACCTTAAATTGATTGAAAATTACTTTATTATAAACATTATTTAACCATTAAATGCTATTTTAGCATATAATGGTTAAAATAGGGCCCTTAGGCTTGAGAAGCGGCTGTGTGCTGCTCTTCATCAGAGGTGGAAAACCAAAATAGAAGACACTTCTGATCAGGCAGAAATCTCACCATTGTGTGACTTATTGTTACACAAATGTAACCTGGTAGCTAATGTAATGATTCAGGGAGTTTTTAAAGAAATTTCAGATAAGGTATTTGCTAATTATTATCTATTCATCAGCAGACATGGAAATAAAGCATATAAATTAACTTTGTATTGTTTTCCTGTAAATGTATTAAATAAATTACCAGCTATTGGGAAATAGCGGAATATAATTATTAAATAATGTTTATAATAAAGTAATTTCCCGAATATTGTGAGGTAAATATTTGGGTAATTTGGCGGTAATTCCAAAGAAATTTCAAATAGTTTACTTGCTAATTATCACATAATTACCATCAAATTTGCGGACCTGTAAAATTAAGTGTTACCGACAATGTCATCATTACCACTACCTGGTCCTTTCTCTGGACGCTCCAGCAAACATATTGACATGATGTGTACAATAAAAGTCATAGTGGTAGAGTATTTACATTATGTGGCAAGAGTCTCATTAGAAAGAAGGCAGAAGTTGTTGTTGTTTTTTCTCGAGTCATCATGACATGCAGATGAGCATGGCAGCCGCAGCATTATAAATAGACAGCAGTCAAATGAAATGAGGTTCAATAGACTGGAAAGAGTGTGTGCAAATGCATTTTGATGCAATCTCAAACTGTTGGCTGCTCCACACTGGTTTTATTACCCAATTACATCAGGGAAATGATGTGTTCATTTTCAGTGATCCATACTGGGTCGCCGCTTGGCCGTCTAGCAGGCAGTTTGTTTGTTGTATTTTAATTTTCTTATTGTGCAGACGACGACTTTGGTTTCGTGTGAATCACCGTGTGGTGCTATAGATATATTTTATCTTGTGTGTGTGAACAACCATGTCAGACATGCTATCGGGTGGAGGTTTTGAAGTATTAACACCGGCAGCCGAGCAAAGGTCAGATCATTTCCTCTTATGTCTTCTTCTCTCATGTTCCATGTTCCTCTGCAGTGAAACGCTGTCCACATCCTGTGTCATGTAGTGCCCCTATTCAGTGAGACAGCTTTTAACCACACAGACAGCTCCGCCCATTCTTGAACCGAATGTTTTCCATCTGTTTGTGTGTCTGTTTGCTGCCTCAGGTGACCCACACAGAGCTGGAGAGGCTGAAGAGCAGCTACAGACAGGCAGGGAGAGATGCAGCTCAGGCGAGGAGGAAGTACCAGGAGGCCAATAAAGGTGCACATAACTCACACTCTCGTGTACATCTGATATGTGTGTTTCCTTCATGACATAACGTGTGTATATATGTGTGTGTGTGTGTGTGTGTGTGTGCAGATAAAGAGCGAGACAAGGCGAAAGAGCGTTACATAAAGGCTTCCCTGAAACTCCACGAGCTGCATAATGAGTATGTGCTGTCTGTGCGAGCGGCTCAAGTTTACCATCAGCACCACTACAGTCAGATCCAGCCGGCCCTGCTCAGCGCACTGCAGACTCTGCAGCAGGAGATGGTGCTCATACTGTAAGATCTGTACATTTGTGTGTATGAATGACATTACTTTACAGTGGTTCTACTGTTTTTCTGTTTGCATTTAGTAGGTTCTGATTTCCATTCATCCACACACAACAATAAGTTGTATTTTTTTTATTTATCAGCGTTATGTTAACAATATTTGTTTATGCAGTTGAGAGTTTTCACAACTTTTCCTTGTTTATGCATTCAGAAATGTATACAAAATACATTATAGGGGCAGTGTGTAGGATTTAGTGGCATCTAGTGGTGAGGTTGCAGATTGCAACCAACTGAATACTCCCCGTTCACACCCTTTCCAAGCGTGTTGGAGAACTACGGTGGCCTTCAGGTAACGTAAAAACGTGGAATGCTCTCTCTAGAGCCAGTGTTTGGTTTGTCCGTTCTGGGCTACTGTAGAAACATGGTGGAACAACATGGTGGACTCCGAGAAGAGGACCTGCTCCCTATGTAGATATGAAGGGCTCATTCTAAGCTAACGAAAACACAACCATTCTTAGTTTCAGGTGATTATAATGAAAACATACATGTAGTTGGTAATATTATATTCCATTTCTGCTAATAGATCCTGCTAAATCCTACACAATGTTCCTTTAAATGTTTGACAGTCAGATCTCAGATGTCACCGCTTGTTTGAACTCAGTTTGCCAAACAGGCGCCGCTTGAAACAACAAAAATATGACAAGAATTCAAACATCTAAATGTTTACTTGCTTATCTCAGGCAAGTGTCTCAAAGTAGATTTTCCGAGCACTGATATGAATCAACCTGCTAACTGAAACCAACCTGTAAATTCTTATGTTGTGTTTTGGAAAAAAGCAAAAACATAATGTACTCTACTTGTGGTTTGAATTTGGCTAAAACTTGCAAAACAAAAGTTTCCTTAAAACCACTGACTTTGTATTATTCTGTTTTCATTTGGCATCCTTGAAACTCTGAACCAGAAAGGAGATCCTGCAGGAGTATTTCGACATCTCCACTCTCCTCCATCATGAAGTGGTGCGGATCCACAGGGAGATATCTACTGCTCTGACGGCCATCGATCCTCCCAGAGAATATGAGAGCTTCGTCCAACAGAATAGGTAGACTGAGGAAAACCTTCACCTCCGATGACAACAATGCAATCATGAAACTAACCCTGCAGAGCGATGACACTGCGTGTTTCTGTTTGTAGGTCTGTCGGGGAGACTCCTGCTTGTGCAGAGTTTGATTGTAGCCTTCTGGAGGACACTGAGCAGTTGAATCCCAGAGAGATTGAACTGAACGACCTCACGCTCGAGACACTCCAGCACAAGTGAGAATAAACGACACTATCTCATCCAGATGACTGAAGACTAATTTCCTTTTTTAGTGTCTCAACTACTTCCTCTTCCTCGCCCTCCTTGTTCTTTTATATCTCTGATAGTGTTGCATCAATTACTTCCTCCCCTCACATTATTTCTCTGTCTCCTTCTCCCAGATTGACCGCGGTGGAGGAGGAGCTGTTGGATCTGGCTGGGACTCTGGGATCCCAGCAGACCTCGGTCGAACAGCTGGAGCTGGAGCTGGACGCAGAGCGGGAAGGTGTCAAGAAGGGCCAGAGGTGAGCAAATCGCAGACACAAGCACAATCAATGATGCTCTGATGTTGTATTCAGAGGTCACAGAGGAGGTTTCAAAATAAAAACATAACCTTTGGTAGCCATGAAGACAAATTACTGAAGTTTGCCTCTGCGGGCAGTCGTTCCCATCGGGAGAGTTCAGTGTGCTCTTGGCTGGGCAACAACAGCTAATAATTAAAGCTGCAAGCAGTGATGAACGGGCCCTCGCCCCTACTTGCGCGTCGGGGATGCTGGCGGGATGCCGACCGACGCGGCCGGGCACCGTGAAACCGAAACTCTGACGAGCGCCATGACGCCTGCCGCAAGGCTCTACGACAAGCGGTTCACGAGTTATGAAGGGGGCGTGGCTAATGTGTAGGGGGCGGGGATAACAACACCAACTTAACAGGCACTCTCTGCTGAGTGATATAACACCTCCCACAAGACTCTACGACAAACGGATCATGAGTTATGAAAGGGGGCGGGGCTAATGTGTAGGGGGCGGGCATAACCTTCACCAATGAAACAGGCACTCTCTGCTGAGTGATATGACACCTCCCACAAGACTCTACGACAAACGGTTCATGAGTTATGAAAGGGGGCGGGGCTAATGTGTAGGGGGCATGGCTATGACTATATTTTTGCATTTACATATAATCAGGACTAGACCCTTATCATACCTGAGAAATTTGGGGCAGATCGAACTATGTACAGTTGAGTTAGGGTTAACCCACTCTCTGCTGAGTGATATGACACATCCCACAAGACTCTACTATAAACGGTTCATGAGATATGAAAGGGGGCGGGGCTAACTTCGTGGGGCCGGGCTATGAGTATATTTTTTCATATACATGTCATCAGTACTGGACCACCATCATACCTGAGAGATTTGGGGCAGATCGGACTATGTACAGTTGAGTTACAATAACTGCCTGTTTCATGGCAAATGGCTCAAAATGGCCGCCACGCTACGGTCAGGTCGTTAAGTGAACACTCACCATTTTGATAACTTTTCATCCTCAAGGTCTTAAGATGGTCCTGACCAAATTTCAACTCGATCTGATCAAATCTGTAGGAGGAGTTCGTTAAAGTATACGGCCTACAAAAAACCCCAGAAATGGGCGAAAAATGGGCAAAATCGCACATAAAATTCAATATGGCTGACTTCCTGTTGAGTTTTGGGCATACCTCCAAGAGGCTTTTTTGTTTCTCTCCACATCTTACATCTGTCTACCAAATTTTGTACTTGTAGGTGAAACCGGAACGCGGATATCAGTTTTTCCATTTCATGGCGAATGGCTCAAAATGGCCGCCACGCCACGGTCAGGTCGTTAAGTGAAAACTCACCATTTTAATAACTTTTCATCCTCAAGGTCTTAAGATGGTCCTGACCAAAATTCAACTCGATCTGATTAAATCTGTAGGAGGAGTTCGTTAAAGTACGCGGCCTATAAAACGCTAAAAATGACATGGAATCCAATATGGCCGACTTCTGGGTGGGCGGAGCTAATGAAACCCAATGAGGAATATGTTTGAAATGATGAGTGGGATATGCATACCAAATTTCATGAATATCGGATCAACTTTGACAAAGTTACGATTTCAACGCGTTAGGGGGCGCAAAAGAGCCGGCTAAACACACTGAGCCTAATGGCTATACATTTACATAAAGTTCACAGGTGTCTATCATTTTGCCAAATTTCATGAGTTTTCGAGTACCTAAAGGTATGTTCAAAATCTAAAAGACATAAGGGGGCGCTAGAGAGCCAACATGCCACGCCCAAGCAAAATTTCACCACTAAAATAAAGTAATTACGAGTTTGGATGTGCGTGTAAAGTTTCAGAATTTTTTGTGCATCCTAAAGTCTTCAAATATGCGTTCGTAAATTTTAAAATCACGCAGGAAGTCCAACATGGCTGACTTCCTGTTGGCCGAAAATATCTCAAAAACATTTAATCCAGGTATGAGGGCGTGAGCAATGACATACTTGAATTTCGTGAAGATCGAAGAAACTTTCTCGGAAAAACTGCGTACGTTAGGGGGCGCTATGGAGCCCCCTGGAGACACCCGAGCCCAGTCACTCCAGAACATTGAATTTTCCACCAGTTCTGACGCATACTCCACTTTTGGTGAGTTTTTGGGGATGGCTAAGGTCCCAAAAACGCGATCTCCCAGCGGAAAAATAATAATCCCCAGAAAAACAATAGGTTCCGACCTCTGCTCAGGTTGAAGGTGGAATTCATGAGATCACAAATCTCCATCTACCAGGTGCAATGAAAGCTGACAGGAGACTCAGTAAGATGTCAATACATTACAGTGAGCAGAGATGTAATCAGCCAAATAAACTGAAAACACCTGTGTGGGTGTTCATAGCTTTTAACGCAGGGTGCAGAACCCTAGGATCCTCCTCCACTGTCACCTCTCTGTTGTCAGTGTCATACCTACACCCAGACTGAGGTGTAGGCATTTGTGGTGTAGAGACTACAGGTAAAAGAAATGCACTGCACTTTTTTTATTAGCTTCTGGTGCCTGTAATTTCAGATTTTGTACTGTCATCACCTATAATCATGACTAAAAGGATATCAGTATGTCATTTGGTACCCCGTTACATTCATGAAGTCAAAACTAGCTGCAGTTTTGACTTCATGAATGTAACGGGGTACCAAATGTGACAAAGTTAAGAGCGAAAAACAACAACGTTACTGGGTGAGCGATCTAATCGACCCGAACGTCAGAGTTTGGGTGTGTCCCATTCTCACGCATGGGAAAAGACGCTGTAAAGACAAACTTATTGTCTGTGTTATTTATTGGTTTTGATGTGAATTATTCACACTCTACGGTGTTGACTCCATTAAGTCAGAAAGATTAGTGACATGGTTTGATTTGATTAAAACCTGATTCTATTGAGCAGGTTCCTCAGGCACGGCTCAACAATAAGGATTGCTCACATGCAAGTATAATGCCACATTGGGCTCGTAAATCTAACAACTTCCTGTTTCCTTTAGGTGGCGCTATGACTATCACTCATAATTGAACGTATACGTCTTGATGCTGGGACTCTTATAAAACATGTCAAATTTGGGGAAGATTGGACAATGTATAGTCAATTTACAACAACTTCCTGTTTCCTGTAGGGGGCGCTATGACTTTCACTCATAATGGCACGTATATGTCTTCAGGCCAGGACTCTTATCCAGCTTGTGAAATTTGGGGCAGTTCGGACTATGTAATGTCAAGTTACAACAGCTTCCTGTGTCATCACGAAACATCAAAATTTGACGCGTGAGGGCGCCTGGGTTAGCTCAGTTGGTAGAGCGGGCGTCCATGTATTAAGGCTTGGTCCTGACCGCGGCGGCCCGGGGTTCGAATCCGGCCTGTGGCCCTTTCCGCATCCACTCTCTCTCTCTCCCCCCTTTCAAGACTCTATCCACTGTCCTGTCAATAAAAATGGAAAATGCTCCCAAAAAAAATAACTTTAAAAAAAAAAAAAAAAAAAAATTCAACGCGCCGCCACAAGAACGCCGTTTCACGAAAAAACAAAAGCTTCGCAATTTAGTATCATGAAGGTCTTGAGATTCTGCTGCCCGACTTTGAGATGGATCGCTTGTATCCTCTAGGACAGGGGTGCACACACTTTTTCAGCATGCGAGCTACTTATAAAATGACCAAGTCAAAATGATCTACCTACTATAAAAATGCAAAACATATATTTATTTATAAATATATTGAGTATTCTTTATATGTACAATATATGTTGGTGTACCTTGCATAACTGCATGAACCCATATTGTACAATATAACTGTACATTTTTTGTCATTACCTTACTCTGATGACTTGCACTGAATGGAATCAGCCAGGGATGCATAGTCCGGACAGTAGCTGCTGATAGCCAGCCTCAAGCACACTTCCAAATGATCATCAGTCAAGGTGGAACGGCATTTGGACTTAATAATCTTCATGTGGGAAAAGGCTGACTCGCATAAATAAGTGGAGCCGAATAATGCAGTCAAGGAGGTAGCACATTTCCTCATGTTGAGGTACTTTTCCTCTGTGAGTAAGTTCCAGAACTGTCCATGAGCCCTGGACTTAAGCTGAATGTCAGCTTGTAGTGTCAAAATCTCATCCTCCACTCCAGATGAGTTCAGGTGAAACAGTGTTGCAATTTGTTGGCTGACGTCTATTTAAAAAAAAAAAAAAAAAAAAAAAAAAATTTAATTATTATTAGTATTTTTATTTTTATTTTTTTTAATGCCATGCGATCTACCCACACTACCTTTGCGATCGACCGGTAGATCGCGATCGACGTATTGGGCACCCCTGCTCTAGGAGGAGTATCGCAAAGTTTCATACCTAAAAAGTGACAAAATGGCGTCTTCGCACATGACGTATGATATCACCGTTCGAGCGATCAAAAATCCCTTCGCAATTTAGCATCACAGTAGTGGGAGGGTTATACCACCCAAATTTGACGCGGATCCGATAAACTCTCTAGGAGGAGTTCGTAAAAGTATGCATAAAATACATGAAAAACGCACATATTCCAATATGGCCGACTTCCCGGTGGGCGGAGCTAATGAAACCCGATGACGAATATGTTAGCAATAATGAGCAGGATGTACCTACCAAATTTTATGAATATAGGATCAACTTTGACCAAACTACGGCCTTCCACGCATCAGGGGGCGCTATAGAGCCCACTAAACACGCTGAACCCAAAAACTGTACGTTCACGTAAAGTTCACAGGTGTCCATCTTTTTGACAACTTTCATGAGTTTTCGAGTATCCCAAGGGCATCAAAGGCATGTTCAAAGGCTAAAAGACATAAGGGGGCGCTAGAGAGCCGACATGCCACGCCCACGCAAAATGTCACCTCTAAATCGAAGAAATTACGAGTTTGGATGTGCGTGCAAAGTTTCATGAATTTTTGTGCATCCAAAAGTCCTCAAACATGTGTTCGTAAATTTAAAAAAAACGCAGGAAGTCCAAGGTGGCTGACTTCCTGTTTGCCGAAGAAATCTCAAAAATATTTAATCCAGGTATGAGGACGTCAGCAATGACATACTTGAATTTCGTGACGATTGAAGAAACTTTCTCTGAAAAACTGCCTACATTAGGGGGCGCTATCTCGCCCACTGGTGACACCCGAGCCCAATCACTCCAGAACATTGAATTTCCCACCAGTTCTGACGCATACTCCACTTTTGGTGAGTTTTTGGGGATGGCTAAGGTCCCAAAAAGGCAATCTCCGCGCGGAAAAATAATAATCCTTAGAAAAACAATAGGTTTCCTTGCACTTCGTGCCAGGACACCGTTGGGGTCCTGGCACTTTCGTGCTCGGGCCCTAACTACTGTGGTCTCAGGGGGCCGTGAGTGCCTTATGAATTATAATGCAGCGATATGGTCAGAGTTATGGAGCACAATCCCCTCATTTGTCTTGGTTCATGAGGCTGTCTGAAGGTGTTAGAGGTTTACAGTCCTGTGGGAGTGATCAAGCTCCTGGAGGACAACAGGAAACAATGTGTTTATTTGCAAAAAGTTGATACCTTTTAACAGCAGCTGGGAGCACATATGGTGGTGGTGGTGGTGTTAGTGAGGTGAGGGGAGGTTACGCTGCCCTTTGGTTTGTATTTTGAAGAAATATTTTGTAAATCAATGGTGACATGCTGTATGAGTTTGACCTAGCATGACCTCTTATAGCTTAGAAGTTGAAGACTGAGTGCATTCACTTCTGTGGTTCCTACTCACATCACTCTGAAATCATACAGGAATAAAATAGTGAAAGTTTATAAATTATATATATATTCATGTTAAAACGTGTAAAAACTTTCGCGAGACTCGGTGCCCGATGATCTATCCTAACCTTAACTATTCGAGATCAATGCCTAAACTTAACCATCTCGTGAGAGTTTAAAAAATTGTGGGTTACCATCTAGACATAACCCTGAACACTTGCGAACACACCTGACACAGTATTATTGCAGCGCAGGATTAGACTACTAGTGCACCCGATTCGACTGTTATCAGGCCATTAAATAGGCGTTATCGGTTCGCGAAAGCACCATAGTTATGGGTCATTAGGGGCCTAATATGTTGTAAAAGTGAAAGCGAAACTGAAAAGCAACACGTTCTAACAAGTTTTAAAACTTAATGACATTACGTTTTGAACTCGAACAAAAACGCTTCTTTAAGTTTTAGCAACAAAACTATAGTTTGTTCTATACAACTTCTTTAGGTTTAGGCAACACAACTACAACTTCTCTAGGTTTAGGAAACAAAACCAGTTAGTTAAGTTTAAGAAAAAACATTGGGTTTTGGCTTAAAATAACTATGTTTCAAAAGTGAAAGTGAAACTTAACACTTGTGAACACAAAGACAACTACACATTCCTGGTTACACACAGGATTCAAACCCCGGCCTCCTGGGTGCCCTGTATTTTGTGTCCCATCCATCACCCCTGACCTCCACCCATATGCAATTTCCCCGTCTAAACTACAGCACCTCACTTCCACTTCTGCTCCTGTCATAATTACTACGGTCGCTAGAGGTCGCTGTCATGTTCTTTTTTACCTTTTCGGTGATCTACCATGTGAACAGATGATAAAACCTACTAGTGGGTGTAGTAGACCCTTATAGACCCACATCTATGGGGCTTATAGTGACTGATAACGCCTATTTAATAGCCTGACAACAGTTTAATCGGCTGACTAGTTGGTTTCTGTGTCCCAGGGCAAATAATGGAGCTGCCAAGTATAACCTACTGTGTGCACTGTACTTAATGGGAACTTGGAGGCGACAGGGTACACAATGCACAGAGGGAGGTTAGAGTGGTCAGTGGGGGTGCAACAGCAAACTTTTCCCCTGGTGCCCTCTAACAGCCATTCCTGTTCTGTTGAACCGTGTGTTTATTACTTTAGCTGTAAGGATCTCAGCATTTGTTTTGTAGAAGTCTTGGTTCACCTCACCAGTAGGACTCTTGGGTAATTTTAAGGTTTACTACATGCTGAAAATCTGGGATGAAGGTTGACTAAGCTGTTGCCAGAGAATCTTATTGACTGCTTTAGTCAATAGGAATCATCTGCAAACCTATTTGCACAGACAGACTTCATATTGATGTCTGGTCTCTATTAAGTTTTCACTTGTGTTGTTTTATTGACTTGTGCACCCCTTTGTGTTGCTCACACTGAAAAGGTCCCACACAAATAATTTGCCGTCCCTGACATACTGCTGCTCTCTGCTTTGTCCAGGGTCTACCAGTTCAGCAAGAGACATGCGATGGAGGAGTGCCGGCAGCATGTCGCTCTTGCCCAGGGCCTGAGAGCCAAGCTGGAGGTTCAGAGGCTTTTTCTGAAAGAGAAACTGGACCAGCTGGGCTCAAACGAACCGCCCTCTGCTCTGAAGCTGGACCCAGACAATTACTCACTTTCGTCCAACACAAGCAATGTATGTTCTCTCTACCAGAGTCTTTCTTCAGCTCCTGATCTAATTAGAGGATGAAGCCTACTGACTTTGGTGACTTTTCCTCTAGCGCCCCCAGCAGATTTACAGTTTTGTTTTTTTAGTTTTGGACATGTCTGACAACTATTGGATTGATTACCAAGAAATTTGGTACAGACGATATTCATGTTCCCCAAAGGATAGTTTTCAGCGAGCGCCACCATCAGATTAAAATTTGAATTGTACAATATTTTGGTTTATGACAACACATTCTTATCCCAACTTGTCACATAGGCTACCGCCGCTTGTCATATCCCTTGGCGTCACTTTAGGTTTAGGCAACAAAACCACTTAAGTTTAGGAAAAAACAACATGGTTGGGGTTAAAAACTACTACGTTTGTAATGTGAAAGTGAAACTTCACGCACGGGACACAAACAGCGTTCTCCTGGATTAAAGCCCTGTGTTTGTTGGACCCATCCACCTCACCTCCCATCTGCCCTGTGTTTGTCTTTTCGCTCTTTAAACTACATCACCACAGCACTTTCTCTGAGCGTTAAATATTGCCGGATGGGTCTACTTTAATGGAAAGCCCGGTGCGTCTCATACCGGAGCTAAGGTGTGCCTTTTGTGGCAAAATGTCAGTATTTGGCACCCTGGGAATGTTTATGTCCAAATAGCTACAAAAATAATGACAATCCAACCTCAGCTGTACTTTGTGTATATTAGCCTTTGTTAGCATGCTAACACATTAAACTAATATGGTGAACATGGTAAAAGAATGATAAGCTACCTGCTTAACACCATCATGTTAGCCTTGTCACTGTGAGCATGTTAGCATGGTGACATTAGCATTGCTGTGCCAAAGTACAGCGCCACAGAGCTGCTAGTGTGGCTGTAGACTTTTAGTCTTGCTTGATTTTGTTGAGTCCAAAGGCAACTTGTGACTGTAAAATTGCCCAACTCATGTGACTTAGTCCACACCTAGCCTATATTTTGCACAGCAGCTATTCTTGTGGCAAAATAATCAATAATACGTCAACCCATAATCACCTACCAAATGGACTAACCAAACAGATATAATATCAAATCATTTTATAATAATTATTTATTATCTTTTAAGTACTTTTTCTGCATTATTTTATTTTATTTTGTTAGTAGGTTATCAGTGGAGAGATGAAATACATGTTTTTTTAAAATATATTTTTACTGACCAACATGATGTGCTCTGTATCTTTTCTTTTTTTCAGCACCACAGCCCAACTTCTTCCAAACGCCTCATGGACGGGATCATAAACAATATGAGTGGCCTGTTTAAACCCAAATCTGAGGTAAGTTAAACACTGAATTACAATCAAAGTATAATAATTGCACACAGAACAATGATAGATAGAGTACAAGTGGTTGTACTAAAGTGTTTGGCACCGCATTGTACACACAGAACAATATCTGTTTCTCGGTGTGTTGTTGAAGGACATTTTAAAAGAAAGGACACTTGTTCCAGTTGAAGGACACTTCCCCTCCTCACTCTTCCACCTCCCTGGCCTTAACGTTAACTGCAGTACTTTCTTTTTTTTAACCACACAACAAACAATTCATCATGTTTGAGAGGAAGTGTATCCACTGCACGGCTGAGCTCACTCACGCACGTGATCTTTCTTTGGGGTCTTGTGCTCCTGAAAGCACTGTTGGACTTAATGAGGTCAGCTTTGTCGGTCAAGTCAGTACTTTGGAAGTGCTGCCTGACCTAAAACTAAGTTTTTACTTGTCAGGCAGCCTGTTTACATTTCATCGTTTTATCAGCCCTGTCTGACGGAGCCATGACTCAGATGTGCTGCACGCAAACTCTCAACAGGAAAAAGGCTATGTGTAGTCCATCAGGTTTTAATCTGTCAGAAAGATCAAAATCACTGTGTACATGCTGTTAAAGATCATCTTGAGCAAATAAAATGTTAGTGTCTATAATGCGCTGGACTTCAAGAATAAATTATTTGCTGTTTTGTTTTTTTAACTGTGAACTACTTCTCGCTCTCCAACTCGGTGGTTCCCCGGAGGCGTGGAAGGTGGTGCGGTTAGACTTTAAAGTATTACAGACTCCCCTTTGAAGTATCTCCATATATTCTCTGCAGAATCATCCTAAAATTCATCCTCCACCACTTCTTATTGTTTCACCATTTGTGTCAGCTTTAAAGATTCTGCTTTTCTCTCTTCCTGCCTCCAGGTGCTTCCAGCCCTCACCCCAGCGCAGGAGATGGATCGTCCTGTGGAACAGCAGGACTGGTATCATGGAGCCATTCCCAGACTGGAGGTCCAGCAGCTACTGACAAATGATGGAGACTTCTTGTTGAGGAAGAGTCAAGAGAAACAGGGTTTTGTGCTCTCTGTGCAATGGAAAGGATGCTGCAAACATTTCCTCATTCAGTACACGGATGTAAGTAAATCAATAGAGTAAAACACTTTTGTAGAAGGACATTTTACATTATACGTAGACCCTATGTGTTTCTGTATGTGTTTTACATTTGAATATGTATGCAAAGTATTGAATGATCAAGAACACTGATACTGCTAAAAAGAATCAGATGTTCTATTTCCTTGCCAATTCTGTTTATTTAAGAGGACGCGACCTTAGGTTATTTTCTGCAAATTAAACAAGTTTAGATGTTTGGAGTGAAAACACGGATACAAGACAAGTTATTTAAAGCTGCCGTGTGTAGGATTTGGTGGCATCTAGTAGTGTGGCTGCAGATTGCAACCAATTGAGAACCCCTCCGCTCACTCCTCCCTTTCCCAGACTGCGGTAACGTCAGCCGCCAAGTGCAAAACCATGGTAACGCCGTTTGCCTCGCTCAAAGGCCATCCTTACCATAATAACACTACTTTAGGAGCAACAGAGGTCAAACGGCGGCTGGCGGTACCACGGTTTAGCACTCTCACGCTCACGTTACCGCAGTTTCACAAACATGTCGGTGGCCTTCAGGTAACATAAAAACACGTAAGGCTCTCTCTATAGTCAGTTTTTGGGTTGTCTGTTCTGGGCTACTGTAGAAACATGGCGGATCAACATGGCGGACTCTGTGAAGAGGACCCGATCCCTATGTGGATATAAAGGGCTCATTCTAAGCTAACGAAAACACAACGATTCTTATTTTCAGGTGATTAAACACTAATGAAAACAGTTATTAATATATTCAATTTCTGCTAATAGATCCCCTGAAATGTTACACACTGTTCCTTTAAACAATTTAAAAGTCTTTTTTTCACAATATTGCCAAGTTTTTCTGCTTCCTGTGTGTTTGCACATTGGTTCACTTGCCTAAATGATTTTCTATCTGCGTCAGTAGAATCTGTACCGTCTGGATGGAGAAAGCTTCCACAGTATCCCACTGCTGATCCATCATCTGCTATCGGCACAACAACACATCACCAAGAAGTCTGACATCGTGCTGAAGAAACCTGTACTGAAGGTACCGCTGTAACACACAGTTTAAACATACTAACTGTTAAATACAGTGCTTCCATAGTCGTCACAGATGAGCACACTTGCAAACCTAAACTCTCTTTCTGACCATTTTTCCTTCAAATTCTCTTTTTTCCTTTTCTCTCCTCCCTTGCTGGTCTCAGTTTAAAACAGCACTATAATATGCATCTCTTATTGTTCATTTTTAACCCCATTAGGACAAGTGGGTCCTGGAACATGATGATATTATCTTGGGACCCCTAATTGGACGGGTGAGTAAACTTGAATAATATATGTAACAGTTGTCACTTGCATTCAAAGTTTACCCCCTCCTGCACGACTCAACGAGTGAGCAAACTGAATGAAGAGAGGGAGCGGCGTTAGTGAGAACAAAGCAGTGACAGAGAGAAATGAAACGTTATTGCTGAAGCCCAGAAACGTCCCGAAAACAGCAAAATAATACAAAAAGAGAAATACAGGCAAAAGGCAGGGTCTCTGCAGATTAATACACACTTCTAGTGGGTTGCAAGTGATGATTGATGACTGATTTTTGTATCAAAAGTCTATACTTTGTTTTTAGAAAATTCCTGCATATAATACCTTTAACATCTGGACTTTAACAGAAGTGAAGTGAAAAACAGCAAAAAATATTTTTTGTTCATTGTTTTTTATTACGCTCATTAATAGAGTTAGCCAAGAGTAGTGTGTCCATGTGTTGGTCGGTCTCTGAGTCAGAAATTTCAAAATGTTGAACACATTTGCATAAAACTTAGTGGGAAGTTTGGTTAAAGGAAGGAAGACCTGCTTAATATATATCTATATATATATATAGATATATATATATAGATATATATATCTATATATATATAGATTTATATATATATATATATATTAAGAAGGTATATGTAATATTTATTTAGTTTTTGCCTGTAAGTTGACATAACCAGATGTCAGCTCTTCATAATTGGCTTAATCAACCAACATGGGTGCTCTGGAGACTTTATTACCACTTTAAAGGATAGGTTCACATTTCATCAAGTACATCTTAAATTAAAACTTTCGTGCCCATATGGAAACTTAGAGTTTTATTGTTCGTTGTAATGGATTCTCCTCTCCATACTGGCTGCAAAGAGATCCCGTCTTATAGAGATGTCATTGTAAGTGAAAGTAAATCTACTGTATATGAGGCTTCAACAAATAAAGTTTGTATCTTCCAAAGTTACTAGTCTTTTTAGTACAAACTTCCTACAGTACTTTGTGTTACTATCACTCTGCTGGCTCAGCAACACTGTCCTTGGAAATACAAAAGAGGGGATTTTGTAACTGTAGAAGATATCCACTCGGTCTGTGTTGTGTCCCCCTTCACTCACATTGAGGAACAGTTACAGCAACCAATACCCTTCCTCTTAACCCATCCTTCAAATTTACCTGACAATTTTAGTTTCCATAGTTTGCATACTTAAAAGTGGTAAGAATCGATGTACAATGTTTATCTCCCATTTCATCTAAAATTGCCATAAACTTGTGCACATATGGTAACAGTTCGTATAGGAAAATTGTTAACTTTGGATTAGATATTTCCCTGCTGGGTTAGAAAAGAGAGTTAAAAAAACCTGTAACTGATCATGTTGGTGTTGGTATTACACAGGGTAACTTTGGAGAAGTGTACAGTGGGCATTTACGCTCTGATAACACTCCTGTAGCGGTGAAATCCTGTAAAGAGAACCTGGCCCCAGAGCACAAGAGTAAGTTCCTGATGGAAGCCAGGTTAGTACACACACACACACACACACACACACACACACACACACACACACACACACACACACACACACACACACACACACACACACACACACACACACACACGCGCACACACACACACACACACATACACACAGGCACGCACACATACACACCCCTCCTCTCCTGTGCTGTCCAGGATCCTGAAGCAGTACGACCATCCTAACATAGTGAAGCTGATCGGAGTGTGCACTCAGAAACAGCCCATCTACATCATCATGGAGCTGGTTCAAGGTAAACATGACCCTGTTAGACCTTTATTTACCCAACAGCTTTGAGCTTCATTCTCACGTTATTGCTTCCTCGCTTTGTTCCTCAATCATCACTTTCTCAATATGTGTGTGTATATGTGTGTGTGTACGTACACGTTTCTTAAGGTGGTGATTTTCTTTCCTTCTTACGGCACGAGAGTGACAGTCTGAAGCCTAAGATGTTGGTCAAAATGACAGAAAATGTAGCATCTGGCATGACGTTCCTGGAGAGCAAGAAATGTATCCACAGGTTGGTCAATCAATAAATCAACATTTGTACAATATGATATGATATCAGTCCCGGCGGCATGGACGGGTATTGGGGGGCCAGGCCCGGCCAGTGAGTCACCTTTGCCCACCCTGGACGATCCTCTGTCCCCAAAGACGGACTAGTTAAATGTAGTGGATATTACACGCACACAGTGCTGCCAACTTGGGGACTTTCTCGTTGTATGTAATGACTTTTCAGACCTTTTTAGTGACCTGCTGCTCAGAGTAAAGCAGGAATGAACCAAGTAATGCTAATCGACTTATAGAAGCGAAATGTCAGTCCTCTGCCTGAACTTACACAATGCTTCATATTGAAAATATATTTTCATATACACATAAATAATCAAAGACATAACAAAATATGAGTAACAAAACAAAAATACAAACTGACTACGGCTGTCCATCGAATAAAATATTTAATCTGGATGATTGTCCATGATTATCGGGATTAACATTTTTCATTTGTTCAAAATGTACCTTAAAGGCAGATTTGTCAAGTATTTAATACTCTTATCAACATGGGAGTGGGCAAATATGCTGCTTTATGCAAATGTATTTATATATTCATTGCTGGAAATCAATTACCAACACAAAACAATGACAAATATTGTCCAGAAACCCTCTGCAGGTACTGCATTTAACATAAAAAATATGTTCAAATCATAACATGGCAAACTGCAGCCCAACAGGCAACAACAGCTTTCAGTGTGTCAGTGTGCTGACTTGACTATGACTTGCCCCAAAACTACATTTTTTATTATTATTATCATAAAGTCTGTAAAGGGGAGACTCGTGGGTACCCATAGAACCCATTTTCATTGAAATATCTTGAGGTCAGGAGTCAAGGGACCCCTTTGAAAATGGCCATGCCAGTTTTTCCTCGCCAAAATTTTTTGATAGTTTGAAGCGTTATTTAGCCTCTTCCGCGACACACTACTATGACATGGTTGGTACCAATGGATTCCTTAGGTTTTTCTAGTTTCATATGATACCTTCATATACATATGATATCTCCTCTCTAGATTTAAAACTGAGCCCGCTACAACCTCCAAATGGTCGATTGCGTTAATGCATTTTACATAAAGGATGATGTGATTTCCACAATAACAAGCGTGGAACAAGCCGCAGGCATCTGCAGCCTTTATGATGCATAATAATGAAACACAATTTACTTCCCTAACATTTACGCCATCCAACTGTTAACAAAACTGCACTTTCCCCGCAGAACTTCCCCATATGCTGATGTTGCAGTCGATTGAAAGTGAAGGATAAAAAGTTTTCTTAAATAACGGATGTGTTGTGTTGTGTCCTTGAAGAGGAAGCTGGAAACATGCTCCGTTGGCTGACCTACTCTTTCTTTTTCACTTACATTAAAAAGACAGCTCAACCATTAATTCAGCAGCGCAATACATTACATTCATTTGGCAGACACGTTCATCCAAAGCAACTTACAATAAGTGCATTCAAACTCAAAAGGAAGCTAAATGTCCCCAGAAACTGGAACTATACCAAATGAACCCCTAAAAGCGTTTTCAGGGAGCAACAGTGCAGTTTTTATAAGTTTTTTAAGAGATTAAACATGAGTAAGTGCCAATGTGTGGTGGAAGATGGGTAGTGACTGCTGTCTTGAAGAAAAGAGCCTCGACTGTCCTGTTGATATGACTCAGGATCCTCATAGGTGGTTAAATGCAACCACAACCTGAAGTACATATGCATATCAAGATTATCTGTTCATTAATTGCTAATTTCTCTTCATAAAAAACCTTCATTTGTATAGCAACTTTCATATATAAAATTAAGCTTTTACATAAAGTTTAATTAAAAACACATTTAAAACATTTAAACAAATAAAAGTTTGAAAAAAACACTTTAAAATCAACAAACAGTATAAACAAACAAACAAACAAATAAAGCAGAGTAAAAGGTTAAAGGTACAGTATGTAACATCTGGCGGCATCTAGCGTTGAGGTTACAGATTGTAACCTCTTCCGTGTGCCAAGCGTGTTGGAGAACTACGGTGGCCGACGTGAAAACGTGATTGCACCTCTCTAGAGCCAGTTGTTGTAAGAGTTGCGTAGGTCATTTGGAGCAGTGTCAGTGCATAGAGTGTGTGTGTACGTGGAAAGTGAGTGGTGAAGTAAAAGGTAGAGAGCGGTGGCGAATGTGTGTGAGCTACAAGGTGAGCTAGTGGAGCAGAAGACAGAGTTAGTTTAGCTTTGAGAATATCAAGTGAATGTTCAGTGGAAGAAATAAATGCTGCAGCTCCTCAAGACCAACAGAGGTTTTCTGTGTCTTATTATCTGGCGGCTGAGTGGAGTGACGGGGGTTAACTGGAGTAACGTTATCAACTCCAGCCCAGGCAAGAAAAGTTAACATAGTGGTTTGTCCGTGGAGAGGACCCGCTCCTTATGTAGATATAAAGGGCTCATTTTAAGCTAACGAAAACACAACGATTCTTATTATCAGGGGATTTATACACTAATGAAAACATAGTTATTACAATTATATTCCATTTCTGCCAATAAATCCCCCTAAATGTTACACACTGTTCCTTTAAAACAATACTAGAGACCATCTTGTAATGGGATCACACCAGCCACAACGCCAATGTCCCCTTCCCCACTTCCTACCCCCCTACTTCTGGCCCCCGTGCTCAGATCACACCCATCTTCGAACTCAAACTTCAAATCTTTTTGGTTGATTCATAGGTCCATTACAAGAAAAGGCTGCCTCTCTTTGTCCTAACTGTTAGCTGTATTGAAGGAGAGACATCCAGCTTAATATGGAGGTGTTAAACCATTCAGAGCCTCGTACGCTCTTGTACACTGGTGATTAAATTTTTAAATGAGCTGTAAAAGAGACAGAGAGGAAATGCAGGGATGCTGAAATGGCTGTGATGTGTTCTTTTTGAACATTTTGTACAAGCCGAGAGGAAAAACTGGCTCACAACCTCTTAAGACTGTGGATCTCAAAGTGAGCAGGAACTGATTATAAAGATCAAAAACATGGGGTTTTCTACGTAATCTACAAAATCGCTTTCAAAGCATTTATTAAAAGAAAAAATGAGAAAAAGCTGATACCAAGAATATGTTGTGAAACTGTTTGAAATGCTGCAACGTGAAATGGAACTGTAGTGTTTTAGGGGATCAGATGAGTGGGAGCGACTGTGGGTGAGACATCAGTTGAGGTTGTCGGTGCTCCGGAGAAGACATGAGGTTGTGACACCCGGCTCATTACAGGAGCACTGTGCGGTTTGCCCAGCGGGGACAGATCAGAGCAGGCTGCTGGTATAGCTGCTCAGCCTGTAACGCTGCATGTCAAGCTGCCTCACATGCAACACTAGAGACATGACAAGAACGCCTGTTCTCTCACTCCTTTAAGTCCCCTCTGTTCTCGCGCTGTATCTCATTTTTTTCATACAGAACATGGTGCTTTTGTGTCTCCTCTGTATCCATCTTTCATCAGGCCTACATTCATCCCTCTTACTGTACATCTTTCCCCCCTTTAAGGGACCTGGCAGCGAGAAACTGTCTGGTTGCAGAGCACAACGTGGTGAAGATCAGCGACTTCGGGATGTCCCGTCAGCAAGATGATGGTGTCTACTCTGCAGAGGGCGGCCTCAGACAGATCCCTGTCAAATGGACGGCTCCTGAGGCCCTGTACTATGGTGAGACACAACTGTTTCTGCCCTGCAGTCACAACCAGACACACTCTTGTTTCTCTCTGCCAGTAGTAGTCAATTAAAAATGTGCCTGTGCCTTTGCTAATGCTGCCCCCTGCTGGTTTTTTGAGGTCGTTATACCACAGAGAGTGATGTCTGGAGCTTTGGAGTCTTACTGTGGGAGACATTCTCCATGGGAATGACGCCCTACACGAGCATGACCAACCAACAGACGCGAGACGAGGTGGAGAAAGGTGAAGGGCTAAATAAGCTGAGTGTCACTGTGTTCAGATGCTCCTTCATTGTGCCTGAATCTGACACTGATGCGTTTTCTGAATCCCACGTTTCAGATAATGTGTTCAGTGTGCTAAAATGATTTGATTGATTGATGTTTAGACGTATACCTGTGATGTGTTTCAGGATACCGTATGCCCGCTCCACACGGCTGCCCCGTGGAAATCTCCAGGATTATGAACAGCTGCTGGCAGCACGAGGCCAGAAATAGACCGTCTTTCAAGAAACTTCGGGCGGAGCTCGGTGCCATATACAACAAAATTACATGATACAAGCCTGTTGATTGGACATGTACTGTAGATTAAGTTTATTTTCTTCTGTCCGTTTGATTTGTTTTGTAATTTTCCATTTTTTTTTCCTTCACAAAAGACAGCCCAGTCGCACAGCAGTTCTTGAAATAGTCACAAAATTGAATGTATTGATTTGTGTACAAAGACACTAATTTCCCATTATTTTTCGTGATGGTCAGCATGAAATCAATTTGTATGTAATCCACGTAATTGTGAACCGGGAAGTATAAAGAGCAGTGAACGCCACATAATGAGGAGGTCAGGGTGGATGGTTGGGTCAAAAAACATAAGCCGTTCACCCAGGAGACTGGTGTTCGTACCCTGTGTGAATGTTGATTTATTTGCCATGTAACTTCCGTACTTAAATTACGACACTTCGGATGTTGTTTTAACTAAGCAGTTGGTTGCCTAAGCTTAACCAAGTCAATCTATTCCTAAATCTGACTAAGTAGTTTCATTTTGAAAAGACTGGAGCGGAAATTGACACGTGCATCACGTGTAGTTGAAAGTTGTGCTGAGAAAAAAAAGGGAAATTCGTGTCTATGTACACAAATCAAATAGATTAAATTTTGTGATTATTTCACAAACTGCTGTGAGACTCTGTTGGAAAAGATGTTAAAGTCCAGTCTGAACACTGAAACAGATACATGCAGACTGAAAGAAAAAGAAAAATAACTCAAACTAAACTTTTGTTGTGGAAATATGCTTGTAAATGGAGTTTTAAGGACATGTAAAATATCAGTGAACCAGTTGATGGCAGCAGTCTTGTTTCTTCCCTTCTTGCCTTGTGTGTCTGTTTTTCATTCTTCCTCCTCCTCCTCCTCCTCCTAAGAGCAGCAGCTTGTCTAAACACAACATACTGTGCTGTATTATATTAAAATGACTGTTGAAAGGTAATACCCGTTTGGTCTGTCTCAAAGAAACCACAGAGACGTGTTAAACTGACACGTACTCATGAGAAGCTGCCAACCATATCACAGACTTCGAGACAATAAGGTTTCAATCAACAGCCTTGTGGGCTTTTTGTGTCCATCTGTGTTGCCTGTTGGGTTTTTAGGATCCTCCCTCTTGGGGTTCTTGGTTCTGTAGGTCGATGGAAAGCATGTAGGTGTAACGTGACCTTTGATTGCACAAAAATATCTAAACTAAAAGAACAGGCCTACTTGAGCTGTCTTTTTGTCTCTTTTTGCCAGCCCGTTCACGCAGAGAGGCGTGTGAATTTTTTTTATTGCAAGACAAAAGACAAAAAGAGCTAGTGATGTAGAATAAAAAGCGAGAAAGACAGTGTATGGCGGGCGGGGAGGTGGATGGGTCCATGAAACAAAGGACTTATAACCAGGAGACCGGTGTTTGATACCAGTGTTATGTGTTGTCAGTTACGTTAGTGACATTTGTGACGTGTTTTCCGCACTGATGTTATGTTGTTTCTGCATGTATTTTACTTAGTTAACATACTTATTTTAAGCCCACCCATGAATTCTTTCCAAAACCTAAGTGAGTGGTTTTATTGCCTCAACCTAACTGCGGACGTTACCGTAGTTTTGTACACATGACGCATGAAAAGCCTAAAATGTGACTTCATGACATGCAGAATGTCCATATAAATTTCAACACGTTCTCATCCCAACTCGCTATATACTGACGCTTTGTCAGACCCCTCGGTGTCACTTTTTCGGTTGCAGTAAACATGGTTTAATGTTATGAATTAAATAAAAACACTTGCTTAGGTTTAGGCAACAATACGATTTAGTTGACATTGAACGTTGTGAACACAGGTCACGAACGAACAGCTGGTTGTAACGTGACACGCGGGACACGAACAGTGGTCTCCTGGATGAAAGCCTTGTGTTTGTTGGACCTGTCCACCTCCCCTCCCGCCTGGTGTGTCTCTTTTGCTCTCTAAACTACATCACCACAGCACTTTCCCTGAGTGTTTAACATTGAGGCTTCACATTGCAGTTAATGGAAAGCCCGGTGCGTTTCATACCAGCGCTAAAGGGTGCCTTGTGCGTCGGTATTGAACGCCAAAGACTGTGTCAAGGCATTGGTATTTGACACCCCTGGAATGAGAACGGGCTGGCTATTCATACGCCTTCCCGTTAACTTAAAGCTGCTATAATCAATATTTTTACCTCAATAACAAATTAAATTAATATGTGTAATGTGAAAGGGCTCACTCATAGTGACAAACCCACAGAAAATTGTCAACAAAATCTGCAAAATCTCCCTCATCTCTACAGTGTTACAGCGTCTTTTAGTTCATCGTTTTGGTTTTACAACCTGTAACTTTACTGTTTTGGTCCACTGCTCTCATCAGTGCAGGCGCAGCAGGCAACTGTTTCATCGAAAAAGCTCTAAAAAACCTGCTGTATGTTACCTGCCCAGAACCACACAGCGGACAGACAAAATGAGCGACTAGCTGGTAGAAACACATCTGCAAATGAATGCTAAAGTTGCTCACTAACTGCTGGATGTGCAACTAAGCAACTGCTACTTAATAACACGTTTGCCATGTCAACTTAAAAGGTGATGATTAGTGTTATCAGCTTGTTTCAGTAGTTCAGGTTTAAACAGTATTATCAAACTGTGCTGGGATCACAGGCAAATCAAATGTGTTAAAATCGTTAATCATTTTCTAAAGTTTGTCTTAGTTAAACTCGTGGCTGTATCTGTTTCATCAGGGAGACTTTTCTTAACTGTTAGCAGGTAGTGACTGTAGTGAGCCATGGATACCTGATACCTGAGAAATGAGGTTTGATCGCTATGAGAATTTAATGAAAACCTCCCAGGCACAAATCAGGTTTTTTTTTTGGCCAAGGTCTAAAACACGTTAAGTCAACATGCCGTCTCCTTCCAAAGACAATTTATGACTCAAATTGTGTTGACTCGAATTCTCGGAAAGGGAAGCTGCTTTCCATCTATCCCCTGAGGAATATGACCGTTTTCTAAACAGAAAACAGAAAGCCATGGTGGAATAGTTGCTTTCAGCTGTTGTAGGCCAACACTGAATACTTAACCTAGATCAGGGGTGCCCAATACGTCGATCGCGATCTACCGGTCGATCGCGAAGGTAGTGTGGGTAGATCGCATGGCATTTAAAAAAAAAAAAAAAAAAAAAATTTTTTTTTTTTTTTTTAAAAATAGACGTCAGCCAACAAATTGCAACACTGTTTCACCTGAACTCATCTGGAGTGGAGGATGAGATTTTGACACTACAAGCTGACATTCAGCTTAAGTCCAGGGCTCATGGACAGTTCTGGAACTTACTCACAGAGGAAAAGTACCTCAACATGAGGAAATGTGCTACCTCCTTGACTGCATTATTCGGCTCCACTTATTTATGCGAGTCAGCCTTTTCCCACATGAAGATTATTAAGTCCAAATACCATTCCACCTTGACTGATGATCATTTGGAAGTGTGCTTGAGGCTGGCTATCAGCAGCTACTGTCCGGACTATGCATCCCTGGCTGATTCCATTCAGTGCAAGTCATCAGAGTAAGGTAATGACAAAAAATGTACAGAGTTATATTGTACAATATGGGTTCATGCAGTTATGCAAGGTACACCAACATATATTGTACATATAAAGAATACTCAATATATTTATAAATAAATATATGTTTTGCATTTTTATAGTAGGTAGATCATTTTGACGTGGTCATTTTATAAGTAGCTCGCATGCTGAAAAAGTGTGTGCACCCCTGACCTAGATAAACAGTTTGAAACTTGGACGTAAGCTTTAATGATGATTATATACTGCAAGTTGACTTTCCTGAGCTTCAGTGGAGAAAGCTCTTAGCTCAGGAATGCAGGTTCACCAGATATATGCAAATTGAATTATGTGGCTGACACATAAGTACATCCTTGTTGTCTCCAACAGAGGAGGGTGTGTGTATTTAGACAGTCTTTGAACAAACAACGGTCTCCTTTCGATTTTTAAGACAGATTTCTTTCACAATCAAGCTATTTTGAGCTAATAGCAGCGTAGCTCTATGTGGGATATCCCAACAGCTAGACCTTTCTCACAGCAGACATTTTGACATGTAGTCCATGAGCCTGACCCCAAAATATGCCCGTTGTGTCAATTTGGAGGGACCATGTCTCAGAGTGATTTTGTTTTTCTCTGGGAACCATCACTTTAATGTGGTGGAGAGGTTTGTGTGTCCCTATGACTCTGAGGGCTGTGTTGTCTGGAGCCTGGTGCTCCTGGTAGGGTCTCCCATGGCAAATTGGTCTCAGGCAAGGGGCCAGACTAAGAATGGTTCATAAAACTCCAATGACAAAATGAGGTAGAGGAGGAGTTACCCGGCCCGGATGATGCCCGGGGCCCCCGTCTGGAGCCAGGCCCAGACGGAGGGCCTGTCAGCGAGCGCCTGGTGGCCAAGCTTGCCATGGAGCCCGGCCGGGGACAACCCAAAGAAGCGACGTACCACCCCCTTCCTCTCCATCCTGTGGGCTCACTACCTGCGAGAGGAACTGCTGGGGTCGGGTGCGCTGTCACATGGGTGACAGTGCCTAAGGAGTGGCAGACCGGGGACGTGGTTCTTCTGTTCAAAAAGGGGGACCAGAGCTTGTGTGCCAATTACAAGGGTATCACACTACTCAGCCTCCCTGGTAAAGTCTACTCCAAGGTGCTGGAAAGGAGGGTTCAGTCCTGGCCGTGGAACAACGGACCAGCTCTTCACTCTCGCAAGGATCCTGGAGGGGGCCTGGGAGTATACCTATCCAGTCTACATGTGTTTTGTGGACTTGGAGAAGGCGTATAACCGGGTCCCCCGGGAGATACTGTGGGGGGTGCTGCAGGAGTATGGCGTGAGGGGGTCACTTCTCAGGGCCATCCAATCTCTGTACGCCCAAAGCGAGAGCTGTGTTCGGCTTCTCGGCAATAAGTCAGACTCGTTTCCGGTGGGGGTTGGCCTCCGCCAGGGCTGCGCTTTGTCACCAATCCTGTTCGTGATATTCATGGACAGGATATCGAGGTGTAGTCGGGGGGAGGAGGGTTTGCAGTTCGGTGTGCTGAGGATCTCATCGCTGCTTTTTGCAGATGATGTAGTCCTGTTGGCATCATCGGTCTGTGACATCCAGCACTCACTGGATCGATTTGCAGCCGAGTGTGAAGCGGTCGGGATGAGGATCAGTACCTCTAAATCTGAGGCCATGGTTCTCAGCAGGAAACCGATGGATTGCCTACTCCGGGTAGGGAATGAGTCCTTACCCCAAGTGAAGGAGTTCAAGTACCTCGGGGTCTTGTTCGCGAGTGA
Source organism: Sebastes fasciatus (assembly GCF_043250625.1). Taxonomy (NCBI): domain Eukaryota; kingdom Metazoa; phylum Chordata; class Actinopteri; order Perciformes; family Sebastidae; genus Sebastes; species Sebastes fasciatus. The sequence goes on from NC_133796.1 coordinate 31,180,473, forward strand.
GGGGACAATGGAACGTGAGATTGGCCGGAGAATCGTAGCAGCGGGGGCGGTATTGCATTCGCTTTACTGCACCGTTGTGATGAAAAGAGAGCTGAGCCGGAAGGCAAAGCTCTCGATCTACCGGTCAATCTTCATTCCTACTCTAACCTATGGTCATGAGGGTTGGGTCATGACCGAAAGAACTAGAGCGCGGGTACAAGCAGCCGAAATGGGTTTTCTCAGGAGGGTGGCTGGCGTCTCCCTTAGAGATAGGGTGAGAAGCTCAGTCATCCGTGAGGGACTCGGAGTAGAGCCGCTACTCCTTTGCGTTGAAAGGAGCCAGCTGAGGTGGTTCAGGCATCTGGTAAGGATGCCCCCTGGGCGCCTCCCTAGGGAGGTGTTCCAGGCACGACCAGCTGGGAGGAGACCACGGGGAAGACCCAGGACTAGGTGGAGAGTTTATATCTCCACACTGGCCTGTGAGCGCCTCGGGATCCCCCAGTCAGAGCTGGTTAATGTGGCCCGGGAAAGGGAAGTTCGGGGTCCCCTGCTGGAGCTGTTGCCCCCGCGACCCGACCCCGGATAAGCAGTTGAAGATGAAGTGAATGAATGAAGTGAAGCTATACCGATCCGATAAAAAAAAAATTGTAAATCCGTAAAAAAGAATATATAGTAATTATTATTATCATGATTATTTAACAGCTGTTTACTACTGACCATATATGGATGTGTGTGACTATCTTTGGCCTGGCTCAAGTTAAATCCTTTGTAAAACATGAACAAATACATACAGAGAATGAATGCAATAGAACTTTCTTTTATTATTCAGTGTTACTTGTTGGATTTTCCACAGTGAAATATTGCCAAATGGCTGATATTTTCCTCGCTCTGACTACCGTTACACTCTCCACTAGCACCGCACTGTTGTTGTTTGCTATCGTCATGTGACAAACTACCTGCAATCGTTTTTTCTTTGCTGCTCTAAAACAGTAGTTGCCAGTGGCGCCTGCTTTGAAGCAGTGAAGAAGAATCGATTTCAAACAAGTTGATTTTTTTCTAGGTTATCAAATTATGGTTTCGGATCGGTGCATAGATTGGCATACTTGCCGATACCCAATCCCGAATTTCAGGCAGTATCGGACACATTTCAGATACTGGTATCTATATCAGAACTACTCTAATTTCGTTGTGCAACCCTGTGTTGTAGAATGACAATAAATGAACATTGAACTGTAGGAATGATGACATTCAGCTCAAAGCACAGCTGGGTTAGACATCCAATTATACTGATGAAACCTGAGGCAAGTCTTAGAGACGTAGAGCAGGGCCTGACAAGTTAATCTGAGGGTGGGTCCACACAAAGCTTTCTCCATTTTGGCCCTTTGTCCACACTGAAGCTGCGTTCCAAATCACATACTTTTTCTCTTTACTTTTAGTACATAATACTGCAACTGCCCTTACAAAGTACGTACTGTTGCATGCAGTATGCATACAATTGTACTATTACTTCATCATAACATTGCACCTTGAACTTTTGACCCTATTGCTCATATATCCGATATGTAAGGGATAAACCCTGTTTGTTTCACAACTTTCTCTCAGAGTATCATGACAGATCGAGTAGTCAACATAGCCATGTAATGAATATTATACTGTATGTAATATATCTGTCAATGAGCTGTCATCGGGCTGTGACTCATTTGGGTTGCCAGACTTGTAGTCTTGTTGAACCTTTCCCCTGTTGGATAAACAGCCCTGACTACAATGGCTCTTGCCTACTGTTACTGTATTAGTACTATTACAACAACATGAAAACTGGAAGGGGACATGGCTGGACTTCAAATAGTAGATAAAATCAGGCAAAAAAAGTTGTGTTTGGTCATTTGACAAAAACATCCTTCTCTCCAATTATTAGATCAGGGGAACAGAAAACCATCAAATAGGCTGCATCTCGCCCTAACCCTAGCCGGGAGTCTCAGGCTTCTTTGAGACAAGGCAAGCGACATTGTTGCGTGACACTGACATGTCTCATGATGATGTCTGCGTAGGTGTGTAATGTCATGGAGAGGTTAGATTGAGTTGATACGCATATCTATGCATATACCGATGCAGGTGCTACTGTCTCGGCCTGAATATCATTGGCTCAGTGTCAAAGTTGTGCTGGGAGATTATAGTTGTTCTCGCAATGATGTGCAGTTTTGTTTATTTAATATGAGCCTCAAGACAATTTTATATGGATTAGTAGGCTATCATTAGCGCGGATAATCCTTTTCGTATTTCAGTGATAAGACATTTCATACCTACATCTATTTGAGATTAATCCCACAGAGAATGAAAACATGAAATTCTCAGTGCGGAGTCGCTGAGCTTTGAAACAAAGCTGCTGAACTTCAAGTTTAGGCTACTAAATGAAAGTTTCTTCAGAAAAGCAAACAAACAAAGAAGTGTAACAGCTCCTAGATAGACTGATCACCTATTCAAAGTGTTTCCAGCAAGTTTAATGTATCAACGCCAGCCAGACTGACAGAACATACTGAAATCTAGACTGCACAATGTCCTAAGTGGAATATTCCATGTTAATATGACGCATTATACCTAATTATGTGTTCTTTTCTAAGATTATAAAATAGCCATAGTGAGGAAGGTGTGGCACCTGTCACTCATCACCCATCTGGCTGAAGACTGTCATGTGTGATTAATTTTTTTTTTTGGTAGCTTCTCAAGAGCTGAACCCTTTTGTTATTTAAACCATCTCACCAGACAAACACGTTCTGTAGCTTTTAGTTGTCACCTGATGTTTCTGTCTTTATTTGACTCCAAGGTTACAAAACACAAATCTGAGACATTGGATAAAGAGTAGAAAAATACTATACTAAAAATACAAAAAGCTTAAATTTAGCTGCTCTAGTTTGACAATTTGACCAAGTAATGGGTTGATTTGGAATGTAATTCAACTCCAATTAATATTTAATTTGCATCTCTTCTGGATACTGACCGACATTTGTTATCTTACCTTATTGTCTTTTAAATCTCAGATGTTGTTGAGTATCGGTTTATGGGTTACAAATGTGTTTCATTCCTTGGTGTTTACAGTCTGTGACTGTGCTACATACAAAGTGTGTCAGAGGCCCTGTTTGTGTCATCTTATTCAAAGCACTGTGGTCACATTTTCTGATAATAAATCAGTGTGCATGCATACTGGAAATCTCATAAAAGTAAATTCATGATACAGAATAACCAGAAAAGATGCTTTTAAGCATCAATGTAGCATTTCAAAAAATAACAAGCACCCCTTAGCTTTGTTTCTTTAGGTGACAATGTTAGTGATATTTTATTTCTGAAAACATATATTATACTGTATATACATACAAAATACGGTAACACTTCATTTTACAGGTCCACAAATTTCATGGTAATTAGGTGATAATTAGCAAATAACCTATTTGAAATTTCTTTGGAATTACTGCCAAATGACCCCAATATTTACCTCAAAATGTATCAAAAATTACTTTAATATAAACATTATTTAATAATTATATTCCGCTGTGTCACAGCCCGGCTCTAGAACTGTGACAAAAACGGGAGACACACGGGTATACTGAACAGATAAAGTGATTTATTAACCAAAATATGTCAAATGTAAGTCAAAAGAATGTATGGGAGGAATCTGTAGAGTCAGTAGTGTAGGGAGTGGATGTGTGAAAATGTGCTGCATGGATGTTGTGCTGTAAAAACAAAGACAAAGAACCAAAAACCAAGTAACAAAGGTGTGGTGTGCAAGGAGGTCTGCCAGCCACAGACTGCTGCATGCTCTGGCTTTTAAGCAGGGAGCACACCGGGCCCAGGTATGTCCCATGCTGCTGATTAGCCTCCTCATCAGGTCTGCAGCCTTGAAGAGAGAAAGCATACCAGCAGAGGATCCAAACACAGAGGGGCCGTCACAGCTATTTCCCAGTAGCTGGTAATTTATTTAATACATTTCCAGGAAAACAATACAAAGTTAATTGATATGCTTTATTTCCATGTCTGCTGATAAACAGATAATAAAAAATACTTGCAAAGAAAAGAAAAACAAAGAATAAAAGCACAGGAAAGCAAAAACAACAAATACAAACATAAAAACAAAGTGTGATAAAATAATGTTAATCCACAGACCTTCAGTATCTCCTCATTTTCTTCATCATTTTGGGTCTTTTGAAACAAGTCTTGGGGTCTGCTTGTGGGATCATTTGTGTAAAGAAATAATTTAATCAGACATTGCAGAGAGCTTTATGAATATCTCAAAATAGATGTAATGGATGAGCAACTTGAATTTTACATACTGGTCCTTTAAAGAAAACTGGATATTAAGAATCAAAAGATCTGTCATGTCACTTGTTACAATTGCTGCATTAAGATTTCAGTAAATTATGACACCCAGTAAATCATGATCTTATGTGAGAGTATACGTTGCTGCATTTTGTACACATTGTAAAGAAGGTTGCAACTTATTCAGGAAAAATCTGACAAAAATGCCACCAGATAAATGGATTTCCTGTGTCTGCATCAGTGAGATCATTTACGCTTAGGCTACTGCTTGTGAGTTCGAACTAATGTGAACTCCTGAAGTTAATATGCTTATGCTATGCTTTTCTTTTTTCTTCTGAATTTTGGAACCACAATACAAAAAAGTACAGAATATTTTACATATAAAAAATAAAGGTGCTAGTGGAAAATAATAAAAGAATGAAATGTCTTTTTACACCAGTAATGTAGTCTTATATGCACATTGTTGCTCAGAGTCACCTGGCTGACTGAGGCACACAAGCCAATTTGCATGTGCGTGAACTTGAAGTCGCATGATGGACCATGTGAGAGACAAATGACAAGTTAAACTGTTGTCTCCTCTGTAGATCATAACCACGTGGCTGGGGGTTATCTGGGTTTCACATCATTGTCATACAGTAGTGTTACAGTTTTCTATCACCAAGACACACCCGACTGCCTGACGCTCTCCTATCTGGGTGGCATCGGACTACATGTGCTGTTCTGTTCTTAGAAGTTCCTCTCTGGTTAGCCACATTCCTCTGAATCCTCCAGCTGCATCATTTTAAAGATCAAACCACTTAGTAATAATTATGTTTTAACTAAAACATACTTCCAAGGAAGCCGTCATTTGAACACTCAAACTTTTTGGCATCACATTAATAGCCAAACACAAACTGATAGAAGTGATCGCCAGCTTGTGTGCGTGTGGATGTTTGTGACAAAGTGACATAAACCTTGCAGATAATATGAGATAAATACGCACATAGAGTTTTTACAGTTCATATTAACGTTGTCAATTAATGTTAAATTTGAACAAGTTTCATCTGTCCTGCGGTTTTCTTTTAAGTGATACCATTTGTCAGGCCTGATGGGATGCTACTGTACATTATTTATCTTCTAGGCGGCTGAAGCCAAGAAAAGGAAGAAAACTGAAAAGCTTTGTTGTCTGAATAGCTGCATTGTGCTGATCTGTGTCATGATTGACAGGTACTCCTAATCTCTCTTGTGGCATCATTCCACGGCTCCGTGCTGCAAAAGCAGAGCATACTTTACCATGTGACAGGGAACATCACTGAAATGCCTTTAACTGATAAGATCTGAAACCTCCACAGTTCCTCCCTCTGTCACATGTTCAACCACTCCAGGGCTGAGGTGTTCGAAGACCACATTTCATCGATTAAGTTTGGAAAGACAAAACAGCATTAACACCCCTGCTGTAGGGGAGAGCGGGGTCAGTTGCGGTGATTTGGTGTATTGACACCAAATAACCTTCCTTTATTCACAGACTACTTGAACAGTAATGGAAATAATTTGATTCCTGAACAGATACAGGTGTCTGCTAACAATTTATCAAGGGTTTTAGAGCCCAACCCAAACATGAAAGGCACAATTTTGTTAAATGTACAAGGATGGGACACCTTGTTCTGGCCTAAAAATATATATAATTTAAAAGGACTCTCTATAAGAATCAGAAATTGCTTGTTAACAGTGACATCTGTGGCCGTTAAGCCATCGACAGTGCGCTTCCTGTTGCTCGCATTAATGACACGCGCGAGACTGAACGTGATTGACAGGCATCATGATGATTAACATTAGCAACATTAGCCAACTAAAACCACAATATCACTATATATTACACCTGCTTGGCAGTAATGTTAGCTTACCAAACGAAGGTCCCTCCATAAACCGAAGGCCCGGCTGATGTTGATCCCAGTGTTAACTTTTCCTGCTTCAGCCTCCCGACCGTGATCAGATGGCACAGGGGAGACACCGTAGTTTCGGTCTCCTGGGCCACAGTCGATAACGTTACTCGCTCCCACATCACTAGTTTTCCCCCAACGTCGGTCACATGCCTGTTTTACATGACGGGCGTGACTAGATATAACTTTATTTTTTTTGTGCTTCCATGGAGTTTGTGTTGGAGTCTGAGTTGTGTTTGGGGCTGGTCGTTTTTTGTTGGTATTAGCGGACTCCATTTCTAACCGAATGTTAGCTACGGCTAAGGCACTCGTGAGCGCATGCTTTTTATTGATTTGTAACAAGGTAGGACCTAAAAACCCTACTGTCCCAGTCAACCCCGGGTTACAGTCCCAACCGCCCAAGGGAGAGCAAACACACTTTGGACTCCTACCAACAAAACATCAGCTAACACAATAGCATCATCTGATATGCCAGACAATAAGTTGCAGAGGTATGGATTTGAGTCACATGACTTGGACTCGAGTCAAACTCAAGTCACATTTGATGACTGCGATTTGACAAAATAAAAAAAGACTTGCAACTCAACTTGGACTTTAACGCCACTGACTCGTGACGTCACTTTGACTTGAGCCTTTTGACTTGAAAATACTTGATACCTTCTCCCAAGCCCAAAGATTAAAAAGTATATTATTTAGAAAGTGTGCCACGAATCAATTAATTTCCCTTCATTTCCTGAATCAACTAACGTTAACGCTATTCATTCCCATCAAATTGACAGCCAGTTTACAAGCTAATTTTAAACCAATAAAAGCGAAATCAGACGATAGCCGGTGGGTTCCCAGATTGCATCTCCACCTATGCGTTCCGCCTCTTTTGCTCTCCACACAGACTGTTTACCTGCATTCAACCAAAGCTTGCTCGAACGTGATTGATCAATACTACTCGGGCTACAAACGGAAACCAAAACGCTTCCCATACCAAAATCTAGTACCATTGCCTACAGATTCTACTTGTGAATGCAGTTAATGCAGTTAAACTAAACAAGAAAAAGCAGTACATTATACAATGCAAACATCTGATAACATCTGACAACATCTGATTTGCCAGATTTCAGCTGATCTGGAAGAAGCCTGAGAACCACTAGAAGTGCACTCGGAGAGCGCAGACCTCCGCCAAGGCAGGTTTCATGTACGTCATTAACATCATTGTGCCACACCCCACCCCTCCAAAAAATTTCATTCAAATCCATCGCAGACTTTTGGAGTTATCCTCCAAACGGACAAACCAACAAACCAACAAACAAACCAACAAACAAACCAACGCGGGTGAAAACATAACCTCATTCCTAAGCCTTCGGCCTTGGTGGAGGTAATAACAAAATAAAGCCTGCAGGCATTAGGTTATCATTAGGCAAGCACAACCTCTTGCACAGAGCCTAAGCCTAAGCCCTAAAGAAAGGACGCAAAACCTTGTAAAACCTGCTAGTAATACTAGCTAGTGATGCTATCTACAAATACAATTAACATTACAATGAAATACTGTCTATTGAAGTAGAGCTGGCGTAAATACTGTAGATCCTAGTTTGACTCTTGAGCACAAGCCATAATATTATCAGAGGGGAATCTCATCAGTGATACATAGTCTGCATTACGAAATGAGTTGAATAAGTTGAATGTGTCGAAGAAGGAGACCTGATATCATCTGGAATGTTCTCAGTGTCACAGAGATTTATATGATGGATCCTTAAACTGGAATCTGTTCTGGTAGATAAGCATCGAACAAAACAACGAGAAAACAAAGTACATGTGAGTTGTAGGAGGAGAAATAACCAGTGGTGGGCATGTGACGCGCCGAGTGGAAAACCGTGTCTCCGCTCATTGTTATAGAGAGAGTAAGCTTGGTGTGCATTCATGTAAATAAAACTAAAACAAAATAATGAATACAGATTTGTTCCTATTGAGCCATCACTCATTTCAAGATTCAAGATTCCTTTATTTTCTCAATATACAGGTATAAGGCTCCTCGCTTGACATAGCAGCATAATAGCAATAAAAATGAACAGTAAAAAGATATTAAAAGGTAAGAATACAATGAAATTATGGCTGTCAGTTGATTAAAATATTTAATCGCGATTAATTGCATGATAGTCCATGATTAATTAATCATTTCCAGAAACCCTCACAGGTACTGCATTTAGCATAAAAAAAATATGCTCAAATCATAACATGGCAAACTGCAGCCCAATAGGCAACAACAGCTGTCAGTGTGTCAGTGTGCTGACTTGACTATGACTTGCCCCAAACTGCATTTGATTATCATAAAGGGGAGACTCGTGGGTACCCATAGAACCCGTTTTCATTCACATATCTTGAGGTCAGAGGTCAAGGGACACCTTTGAAAAAGGTCATGCCAGTTTTTCCTCGCCAAAATGTTGCGTAAATTTGGAGCTTTATATCACCTCCTTCATGACAAGCTAGTATGAGATGGTTGGTACCAGTGGATTCCTGAAGTTTCACAACCTCCGAAAGATCATTTGCTTTAATGCGTTAAAGAAATTAGTCGCGTTAAAACTAATTTGTGTTAATGCATTACTATCTCGTTAACTTTGACAGCCCTAAATAAAAAACAATATAATACAATAATATAAATAATGTGCATATGATATATAATAAATACAGTGCACATAGTGTACAAATAAGTGTGTCAGTTGCTGTGTGTGTAAAGGAGCAAATATGTATGCCGTGTATACAATTTTGGGTCAAAGTGATTTTTATTTTCACTGACTGATATCACACCTCCTCTTGTCTTCTGGCAGTGGTGGACAAAATAATAGAGACCTGAAGGAAGGGAGTGAATGATACGAGTGCTTTTTAACCACTCATTCTTGTACACATCGTTAAAGAGCACTTTACCCCCAGCTTCTCCAGTGGAGAGACAGTGATTAGCAGCAGTTTAAAACTGGCTCTGGCTCTATTCCCAGCTGTGTCTACTGCGCCAAGTATACACCTAATTAAATTTTACGACCAAGGTGATGATAGGTAATGTGGGCCTGAATGGCAGGTGTGTTCACCTGGGTTCAGTTTAACTGACGCCCAAAAAAACAAATTTCCACCATGCCATACTGCAGTGATTAATTTCCTTCCATGGTACCTGTTCTAGGAATGTTGCCAGCTCGTCCTGGCTGAAGGGAGAAAGGTTACAATAAGGAGTGGTTTACCTGCAAAGGTGTGTCCATCCCTTGTGTGTGAGTGGAGAATTGGAGCACACCCCCTCCAAAGCTCCATATATATAGGTATACATGCCAGCAGAGAAGCAGCTGGAAGTCACAACAGAGCAGGGCCCCTGGCCGAGGAGTGATCACAGCATCATCAGCACAGAGTTGTCAACATGGGGAACTGTCTTGAGTTTTTCAAGAATTTTTTTTGCCGGCAAAAGAACACCAATGTTCGCATTAGTCTGCCTGCTGTCTGCTTCGTCTGGCAGATTGCTATGATTATACTGTTTGGAGTTTTCATCCGGTATGATGAGGAATCAGATGTAAGGAAATGGTTAGAGTTCAAAATTAGTCACAACATCACCAGCGACATTGAAAATGACTTCTACTTCAGATATCCCAGTAAGTACAAACAAGAAATTTACTTGCAATAAAAGTTGCATATTTAAATGCATGTGTTGTTACGATGATCCTGTGTCAGTGATGTTGGCCATGGACCAACATTTGTTAAAATATGAATCTAAAATTAAACATATTTCTCAAAGCTGCAACAGTTTAGAACCAGATTGTTGTCATTTTACCCCAACTTCCCTCTCCTGTTTCTGTCTTTGGTTTGTGTTTACGCCTAGACATTGCCACATCACAAGAATGATACTGCATTGAATTGACAGAGGTCATAAAAACAACAAGGATTATTATACGGAGGCTGTTTTTCCAACGAGAATCTAGAGTGATGAGAGGCTCTCTCTTATCCTTGTTTGTAACATCAAAATATAAGCACTGCACAATGCAAAATATCACTTTCTGGGCTTACTTGTGACACAATCTGGCAGCAATTGTATTCCCCTGTAACCTTGTCATAAAGTTGTCCATGCAATGGATTGCAATGATATCTTAAAGCCAGTAATCACTTTAAACAAATTAAACATGCAAGCATAAATTACAACAAAACTTTAATTACCGTAAGTTGATTAATGGGAAGTAGAAAATGAAACTCTAGAGAGAAAGAGGTTTTAGTCAAAGCCTGATTATGTGCTGTTTTATTTAATTATCCTCTTAAAAAAACTCATTACAAACCATTACACTAATGTCTCCAGGTTTCCAGGACGTCCACGTCATGATCTTTGTTGGATTTGGTTTCCTCATGACCTTCCTGAAACGCTACAGCTTCGGTGCTGTTGGCTTCAACTTCCTGATTGCCGCCTTTGGTTTGCAGTGGGCTCTTCTCATGCAAGGCTGGTTCCATTCGCTCGACCCCGAAACCGGAAAAATCTCTATCGGAGTAGAGAGGTAAGTCTTCATTCCTTCATTCATTGATCATTTAGTAAACTGCAGGTGCGTTATGTAACTCAAAAATGAAAACACATTCTCTAACCTGACATGATTGACTATCTTCCTCTGAAGAGGTTCTTTTGTTACAGCTGTCATGACGTGTAATCTTTGATCTTTTGTCTGGTACTGCCTCGTGGCATCCTTGAGGCAAATGAGTAATTTTTGTCATAGCTTGTCAAGTGGGAGTTGTAAAATGCAGATTTGCTTGTTTGGTCGTTAAAGTTTCCAACTTCTGACTCCCACTCCCCCACAGTCTGATCAACGCTGACTTCTGCTGTGCCAGCTCTCTGATTGCCTTCGGTGCCCTCCTGGGAAAAACCAGCCCTGTCCAGATGTTGGTCGTCACCTTATTTGGCGTCACGCTGTTTGCTGTGGAGGAATACATCATCCTCACCCTCCTTCATGTAAGTCTCACCGGACACAATCATCCCACATGAAACAAAATTATTGTCCAAGGAGTGAGAACTTTCCATCAATTTCTCTTTTGTGTTGCTTATTCCCACAGTGCAGAGACGCTGGTGGCTCCATGGTCATTCACGCCTTCGGAGGGTACTATGGTTTGGCCATCTCCTGGGTCCTCTACCGACCAAACCTACACCAAAGTAAACGCCTCAATGGATCTGTCTACCATTCTGATCTGTTTGCCATGATTGGTGAGTCAACACTTTTAAACCTCACATGTCAGTGTTTTCTTTAGGACACAGCTCATTTGGCATATCTAATATTTTACATGTTTACTTGATTGTAAAAGTGTGAATCTAACTGTGCTGTGTTTGACTTACTCTAACCTCACAGGAACACTGTTCCTGTGGATGTACTGGCCCAGTTTCAACTCGGCCATCACGGACCACGGCAGCGGACAGCACAGAACAGCCATCAACACTTACATTGCCCTCGCTTCCTCTGTTCTCACCACGGTGGCCATCTCCAGCATGCATGACAAGAGAGGAAAACTGGACATGGTAATGCCACTGGAAATTCACTATTAGTCATCTATGTATTTCTGAATTTCTCATGACTAACACACTCTTTTACCTGACAGGTGCATATCCAGAATGCCACGCTGGCAGGTGGTGTTGCCATGGGAACAGCAGCAGAGTTCATGATCACTCCTTACGGTGCACTAATCGTGGGTTTCGGCACTGGCATCATCTCCACCTTTGGCTACGTGTTTGTCACGGTGAGCCTGCAGTCTTTCACCTCCTAACTTTTGATCTGACAGAACTTTTGAAGTCTGTATGGTGGCTCTTATCACTGCAGACGGAAAGTTAAAACAAGAGGAAAAAGTGGCATAGAAAAACTATGAAGGAAGCAGCACTGAAGGGGAAGTAAAACAAAAACAGTTGTGGTTTGTTTTCAAGGAAGATTATAGGATTATAAGAAGTGATGACTCATTCTAAGAGCAGGCACTGGGTTAGTTTCAAAATGACATGTAAGATGGAAGATGTTGCAAGTTGTCGTGACACAAGTTAGTATTAATGACTGAACCTCATGCCAACCATTGTTTCATTAGAGGATATGTGTCTCTGGTTTCAAATGCCATGACATGACATAACCTAAAATAAAAAAATGTTTTATTAATTAAAGTAATTACATACAAAATACATAAATAGTACAATTAGGGCGAACTGCACTGGGCTTGAACTGAATGGACTCATGACCTCAGCATTTTCTAAATCATGCATGATGGCCCTGATTATACATCAGTTATTAATGTATGACTGTTTTCTCATTCTTAGCCCTTCTTGGAGAAATACCTCAAGCTCCAGGATACATGTGGCGTCCACAACCTGCACGCTGTGCCAGGGATGCTCGGCGGCTTTATAGGCGCCATTGTGGCTGCTGCCGCCACTGAAGAGGTCTATAGCAGACAGGGGTGAGTGACTGACACACCTGAGTTTGCTGACATGAAAGCACATGACCCATTACGTCTAATTATGCAGATTAAGCACTGATTGCTTGGATTAAATTCAAGTTTTTTTTCTGCCTAGGTTGATCGAGACATTTGACTTTGAAGGCGAATTTGCAGACAGATCTGTGTTAACCCAGGGAGGCTTCCAGGCTGCTGGCACATGTGTGGCTATTGTGTTTGGAGTTGTTGGAGGAGCGGGTGTTGGTGAGTTTGTAAAATGTGCTGTGTATTACTATAAACTAAGACTCAGGGAAACAGCAGTGTGTTTCAATGATTATGTTAAGAGAATCCAGAGGCATGGTGATGTTTACAGTATTTCTAGAGCACTTTTAAAATTAATTTCAAAGAAATCCACATGTAGTGTTAAAAGCAAACCAAGCAAAAGTATTAAGGAAAGACTGACAAAATGAGAAGTGATGTCACTTAAAATAGTATCTATCAATGTCAGTGTTTCTGTGTGTTACAGTTTGGAAACATTTAATTATTTGCCAGGATTACGGAGTTACATCTTCTAACCTGATGTCTTGTTGCTTGTTTAGCAACTCAGAAATAGTCAAATGCAACTTTCCTGGGATTTTTTACTGACTAGCCTGAGACTTAAGAGTTATCTGATTTTATTCTTGTAAAATATGTTTTTACTTGGGAAAAAAATGCATTCAAATGTATTAAAACTGAAGTGAGAAGTCTTGCTTAATGCTGTTTTCTTTTCTCTTTTCAAAGGTCTCATTCTGAGGCTCCCTATCTGGGGCGACCCTGCTGATGACAACTGCATGGATGATGAAGTTTACTGGGAGGTAAGAGTGCTTTTCTACCACTACATGGTGTTTTTAACCCTTTTTCTTTTAAAGTGAAACCTCCGGAATGTGAAATTACTCAGATGAATTTCTGGCTCATGATCTGATCCCATGTGTGTGTGCATGTTTCAGGTTCCTGAGGATGAGGAGACCATCCCTCCTGTTTTGGAGTACAACAACCACATGATACACAAGCACCAAGACATGTAAGCTCACTCGTACTTAGACATCCTCATGTACTCCTTATTGCTTTCTTGAAATCTCATTAAATGTGATTTTCTTCTTTTTGTTCAACAGATCCGAGTCAAACTTCTCCGTGGAGCAAAGTTAGAAAGATCAACTCCCTCATATCAATTTGAACTTGATACAGCTGTGAAACGACATTAATTTATGAAGGAGCCGCCCTCAAAAATGCGCAATTCCACAAGAAAGAAACACACAAGTCATCTGCCACTCTTGTTTTGCACTGTTTACACCTGATGCATTTGTCTAACACCTTTGTCAAAGATTAGAAACTTAAGGTTTATGATGATGGTGGTTAATGGAAAAATGATTCTGAATCAAAACTGGTATTATTCTTGAAGGAAATTTTAAACTTCATTTACTTTCTCTTTAAATATAAATTGCAGATGCCCTTTAATTTTAATTAAATATTGTCATTAGTGATGTTTGCCATTTTATTTCTCGTAAATGAAGAGCGTGTTGACGTGCAGTTTATTTAGTTGTGCATGCATAAAAACAGCTGTTTATTGAATAATAAATTTGTGCAGCCAAATTAGACAATTGTTGAGTTGTATATTTTAGTTATTTCTTTCAGATAATGTATAGGTCTTTGTGAGCTGCATGTACATATGAATTTATCACTAACTATTTGTTTGTTGCATAACTTACTTGTTCTTGTGGTGGAAGTTTTGAGTAACTATGACACAATTTCCAGTGATTTGGTTGCTGTTGTGTTGAATGTTAGGCTACCTCCAATACACTATATGTGATTGCATGTGACAATCTGCTTGTTGTATAGTTTCAGATGTACACATTCATGAATCACATGTAACTGGAATTAAATAATAAAGTTATATTGTCTTTACACTCACATTTTTAAAAGCCCCTACGATGAATATGAAATAATATCATAGTTTAATTATTACAATACTGATATTACTGATACTACTGTGATAGTCACACTCATGTGCCTTGAATAACTAGCATGAACGATGTGAGAATCTTCCTCGGTGCATACAAGTAGTCTAAATAAATGGACAAACATGAATAAAAAGTTGGTTTAATTGGTCATTATTTCCCTCATCGTTCCACGATATCCCCTTGACACATTCTGGCATTGTTGGTCAGTTTCATGCATTTCATGCATTTCATGCATACAATGTGAATGTGCTTGTAAACATTAGTTTAAACTCTGTGCACATTAGTTTAGCTTTGGTGGTGCATGCAGTATTGACAAAATGTTCAATTTATGAAAATACCATAAACTAATTGTCACATGATGAATGTTTCCTTTGGGGCCCCCTGAGGGTCCAGTACCCAGTAGTCCAGTTGGTAATCCAGCCGGGGCTCCAACCTTTAGAACACAGTTTGCACAAAGTAAGATATTGTTTGAATTGACTTGTTCATTTACACTAAGTTGAATAACGCTGAATATACATTACACATATACAAATACATTCACACCTACAGTAAAGTCTCTGGCTCACCTGACCTGCACGAAAACACAAGGAGACTCAAAGAGAGCGTCCAAAACTCCATCAACACTCTTATGTTAAGCGCTAACCTCTGTGCCACCTATGTATATTTAGCCTTGATGTCATATAATGCATCACATGTATTATGACACTATTTAGTACCACTTTCTAATGAGGCATAAGGGGAATTATAAAGTACACCTAATTAGTGAAGACTGACATGCTGTCATCAAGTGAACATCCATGGACATTTATTGACTGAATAACAAGGTAAATAGTGGATGAGCGCTAGAGCAGTCCCACCAGGGTCGCTTTTCATGGCTGTTTGTCAAATAAATCAAATGACTGTTTTTTGTCTGATGTATTGAAGCAGCATGGCAGCAAGAAAGTGACTCAGCAGGAAAACAAGTGCCCAATAGAGCACGTCAAGAAGTAAGTGGCCCGAAAACCTGACCACAGTTCGCAAGTATGTCACCACTGTGGCAGCTTCTGCTGGTGCCATGGCAACAACAGTGAAAACTACTGCTCGCCTAATGGCAAGAGATTCCTGCTCTCACCATGGCAAAAACTATCCAAATTATTGCTTTTGTCATGTGGAAAACAGTCCAAATTGCTGCCAGCTAGCTGGATGACAAAAACAGTTAATATTCCTGTTTCTGTCATGGCAACAAAAACAGCACTTGTTCTTGCTGCCACAGGAGCAGCAGTTACGATTTTCTGCATTAAAGCAGTGGCAGGTCTGGAGAGTGACTCAATGAGCACATCAGCCAGTAGTTGGCCAAAAAATAAGGCCAGTATGATGGTGACCATAACTGGTGTGTAACTGATGGCACTATATGCAGTTGTGATGGCAAAAGCTGCCAGATTGGGCTGGTTTCCACCCAACTTGGACTGCTTTTGTCAATATTTGGCAGGTGTTTTTTTTTTATCAAACAAGCTGTTATTTTATGTTAAAAAACAGATGCAAAATTAAGTAAATGTTATGTGTCCACTCACTCATAATATTAACTCATTTATTTTGAGAAATATTTGATTGACATGAGTTGAAGGCTAGTCAAACGTAGTATGGGATAAGGGAGGACCTACTTACCTTGACGTTGTTGAAATTGACATGGGAATTTTAGTATTTGGTTGTCTGAAGCTTTGTATGCTCATGATGTGCTTTCTATTAATGGTTTCACAGAGTTTCTGGCAAGTTTATTATAATTTGAACTGGTTGTTATTGAACTGGGAGGGTTTTAAGTTGTGATTTGGCTGGAAACTGTCAATCTGATCTGGCAACACTGCTCTTGATTTTGCTTAACCCTACATAGACGCTGCATTGGATGCTTCAGCCCGTTGGGGCGATACGTCAACGTGGACGCCATATTGGACAGGGCGAGACTGGCCTGTAACCCTATACAAGTGAATGGCGGTGCTGCCGTTGAAAGCCTCACACTCCCCCAGCTCCCCTGTTCACTTGCATTTGTTTACAGGCCAGTCTTGCCCGGTCCAATATGGCGCCCACGTTGACGATCCAGAGGTCAATGCGGCGTCTATGGCTTTAACATTAGGATCGTTTGAGATGAGCCAGGCCTGCGCTGAATCGATCACCAATGCGATCGCCGTGCAATGCATGCTGGTTAGATTTGTGTCCGACTTGATCCCGACTTTTTAGAGCCAGGCGCCGCAGTTGCGCTCCACCGACTGCAGGACCCAGGGCATTATGGGAAACGCCTGGCTGTCACCTGATCAAAGAGCTGATTGGCTCTTAGTTTTGACAACAAACACCACGTGTTGTCGAAAGTCTGAACTTTCTGTGTAATTGTAATATTTAACGCTAGATTATAGGCTATTAGTCTCATATTGTGCAATGAAGGTTTCACCTGTGTGGTTGATAATAATCATAATCATAATTATAGGTTCTCATTACAAAGTGCTTATGGCTATTGATGTGCTTGTGTAACAGTGTAAATGGTCCGTGTGCCTATGTTTATGGTTAAATTCCTGTTACACTTGGGACTACCAACCATGGTTCTTCTACTCAGGTTGTATTTTATTTTGTTAATTAAATCCACAGCGGAAATCAAATGTTGTTTTGTGCTAAATGCGGTGCATAATGGGTGAATCATGTATGTGAATCAACCCTGTGCTGTGGGTAAGTTTGTTTTCAGTTCGCTCAGACACAAATTGAGCAATACATGTAATTTAAGGTACATATTATGTAAAAACGATCAGAAAGTACTGGTGATATTGGCTCTCAAAAGAAATGCCAGTAGAATTCGTAGTTATATTGCTTTATAATAAACATAAACATGTAACGTTAGCTGCTAACGAGCTCTGAAGTGTTGCTAGGTGACTGATTAGTCTACTAATATGTAACCTTGCTCTCTAGTTCAACTATAAGAATAATCCTATGCTGTGGTCCAAGTGAGAGAGAACATCTCTGAGCAACTTTCCCTTCATGTTGATCAACTGTGTCCCATTGTTACAGGTATGTGTATCTATTTAACTGTTGATTACTATATTGCAGTGTATGTGTATTGCAGGCTGCTGACAGGTCTGTTACATTCCATTGTCACCACAAGGTGGCATCAGAGACAATATATTGGGTTTTATATTTGTATATGGAGATTTTGAATGAGGATATTTTGTTATGATGTAAGAAGAAGAACAGTGTACTGCTATACCAAGGGTCAGCAACCTTTACTATCAAAAGAGCCATTTTAGGCAACAAAAAAAAAAAAAAATCTGTCTGGAGCCTCAAAACATTTGATCATTGTGATGAAGGTAACACAGTTTATAGTATATAGTATATAAGTCTAATGCAGTGAGGGCCAAAGAGCCAATATACTACGGAGTATTAGGGCCACATTGAGGGAAAAACATCTGAGATTTACAGAATAAAGTCATAATATTACAAGAATAAAGTAATAACTTTAAGAGAAAAAAAGTCATAAAATTACGAGAAAAAAGTCATAACTTTAAGAGAAAAAAGTCGTAATATTACGAGAATAACGTCAAAGGTTTAAGCGAAAAAAAATCGTAATATTACAAGAATAAAGTCATAACTTTACGAGAAAAAGTCGTAAAATTACGAAAATAAAGTCATAACTTTACGAGAAAAAAGAAAATAGCAATATATCTTAATATATATATATATATTTTTTCCTCAATGTGGCCCTAATACTCTGTTGTACCGTCGTACCATAGACCTACAACAATGATAAATAAAAATGAAAATGTAAACAAAAAACAGTTATTCATTTCTATTTTTATAAATCCACAGGGAGCCACTGGAGAGGGGCTGAAGAGCGGCATGTGGCTCCAGAGCCGCAGGTTGCTGACCCCTGTGCTATACGATATGAGTAAAACCCAGTAGTATGGGAATATCATACCTTGGTTCTAGTGGGAGTGAACATCTGACCAACTTTCCATTCATGCTGAGCAACTGTGCTTGTGTGTGTGTCCAGGGAATGACATTAGCACCTGCCACCTGCCAAATAACAGGGTAAATGTTGGCTGTGGCAGGTAAACATTTCAGGTCACCTGCCACCATGGCAGACAGGTTTTCCTTATATTAAGAAATATTTTTTTAAAAGCAATTCCTAAATTACAAAATAGTCAGGGATTAAGGTTACATGATCCATATTTCTACTGTCTGTTACCGCTGACTCAGTGTTTACTAGGGGTGGAAGAAAATATGTAAAATATTGAGTATTGCAACACATTGCAAATCGATTTCTAATTAATAGTTTATATGCAAAGATTAACTCAGTCAATACTTTATTTTATTTGCAAAGATATGCATCCTCTGTGATAAATGCAAATGCAGATCCAACTATTCTGATTGCATAAAAAAGTTTAAAATATATATATATATATTTTTTTAAATGAACTTAAAGTGTTGTACATAGATTTCAGAAGAAGCAGATAAAAGAAATTGTGTGGCCAGTAGAAATGTTCAGTGACCTGCCAATGTGGCACTTGAGAAAAAAACTTAATTTTAGACCCTGTGTGTGTCCCATTGTTAGTAGTATAACTAATTACCATTATATCAAAAATAAATATTCTAGCAATCATATTTGTCATTTCCATTTTGAAAAAAATCCCCCTGACAAATCTTTAGTCTTGAATTATCTCTTGAATTTAAAATAAAACCATAGACTTACTTCAATACACCAATGCACCAATACCGATACTGGATCAGATATCGGGCCGATACAGACTCAAATAGTTGGATCAGGTATCGGTGACAATAAGGCCGATCTATTCAATTCAATTTTATGTTTATATACTATATACATTATATACTGCAACTCTAATTCCTATTTAAGTTTCGACCAATTTGTTGCTGCATTAAAAGGTTTTCACTTAAATTGTAATTCCTGTTAATTTTGAAGATTTTCTACCGAGTTGCTGGTGTACAATTTATTATTTTAAAGAACCATTAAATAAATGTATATCTATGTGTTTATTGGTCAAATTTTGTTTTACAAAGTTAGGTAAGCAATGTTTAAGTCAAGCCTGATGTTTCCTTACACTTAAAAGAATAATTCCAGTCACTTCCACACGGTGAGACATACAGCTTATTAATTAAACACTGCTATCGGATCGGTACTCGGTATCGCCTGATACCCAAAGCTGAGTTATCGGTATCGGGACTGAAAAAGTTGGATTGGTGCATTTCTTCTTATCTATAGGCTACTCCTTATTGGTTCTGTTGTTTATCAATACTGTTATTGATTCTTTTTCATTAATAAATAGTTGCTGTTTAAGAAAATGAATAATTTCAGGACAGGATTATAATTTTTATTTTTTAAATACAACTAAATGTTGTTTCTTGTGCAGCAACAGTAATGTTTACAACAGCAAAATCACTATATAAAACAATAATATCTCACTGGAAACAAATCTATAATGTCAATAAAATAAATAATTTACGTTGATATTCATGATAATACCTTGTTTTTTTCATTTGATTTTGTTTTGTCTTAATCCAAAATTAGGATGCTCAATGCTTAACCTAATGACTAGCCTCCTGGACATATAGCACAACAACTATCACCTGCCCTTGTTTGAAATATTTTCCTCTTAATTACAATTCCTCTATTACTCCACAAGGTGGAAGTATGAGGTAAAAAACACTGGGGGAATGTTGCATCAATAGGTACGTCTCTGATGTTAAACTCAGAGCTCAACAGAAGTTTTAGCCCTCTTTTAAATCAACACTTCTGTCCTTAGAGATAAAGACATGTATATGATTGTGTTTGTGAAATATGCGGAAGAAATTTTAGCATGAACAAGAGTCAGTGTTTTAGTTTATTAATCACAGGTTTTAAAAGAACAAACAATGCAGACAGCAAAAACTATGATGCATGTATTTAGTTTCAGCAGTACACATGAATATTTCCCTCCAGCTGGGGACCAAACAGCATCAAAATTTTCATTTTCTATCTAAAGATTATCCCAACATTTAAAAAAATTATTTAAGCGTTTGTGTGAATTATTGACAAACAGCACAACTCCGCCTGGCATGGCAGGACATTTTTGAGGTGGACGACCAAAGGAGAATAGATACACTAAAACAAACTATAATTCTCCAAATTTGCCCTCATTTACCTTTTAATTACCACAGTAATAATTTTGGTAAATCTCCCGCCGATTTTTAAAAAGTTTAGATAAAGATAGATTGGGAACCAGATTTACATAACTTTTCAGGAATTCGGACACTGTTTCCAGAGCAGTTTACCAACAAGTGACACCTTAATTTATGTGACTCTGACAACTCAAGGACTGTCATGTAGCATCAGGTTTAACTACCTGTGAACTGATGGTCCTTGAATGAGTGAATGAGAAATATCCTCATCTCTATAACAGCATCAGCTTCATCTTGACTTGACTGAAGGTGTGGAGAGTGTAAGAGGGTTAAACTGCGAACCAGTGGATGTCCGGCTCCTTCAGGTCATCGTGGGCTTGGTTGCTGCCTCCAGGGCCCCGGTCCCTCTGCTCCCTTTATTCTGATGGTAATGATGTCTGGACAGGCCAGTCAATGGGGTCATTTCCTGACCAATCACTGTGACATTAATGAACTCTAAACACACTGGGTGGACATGTGCTTTGGTGCTGGTCTTGTCAGGTTGGCTGGTGGTAGAAGCTTTATTGAGTGGAGGTCCCTAAAAAACCCTGATGGGGTTAAACAAGTTAGTAGAGGGGGGGTTATCTGTTAAATCCCTGTTGGGGTCAAATACCTCACAGTCTGTGTTGTTAGTACAATGACACACAGCATTTACATGGTGTCATACATGTAGCTTACTTATTAGATGCACTGCTTTTCTCCGGATCGGTTGAATGAAAGTGTGTACCAGCGGCAGCATTAGGTCAACATTCACATTGTATTGTTGCTTTATATTATGTAGCCTTCATATACTAATAATATAACTAACACATTTTCATCCCAACTCTCCACATACTCGTGCTTTGTCAGACCCCTTGGCGTCACTTTTCGGTCGCAGTAAACACGTGCTTAACGTTGTGAATTAAACAAAAACACTTGTCTGGGGTTAGTCAACAGCACGTAGTTTGGTTTAGGAAACATAACATTGTTGGGCTTAAAATGACTACATTAGGGCTTCAAACCAGTGTGCTCCAGTCTTTTATCCTCTATAAAACAGACGACAGATAGACATTTGGGATCTTGACTCAAATCTAGTCTTTTCAGAGACTGCAAAAGTTTACTGTGATTTTTTTTTTGATAGGTGAGAGATATAGAAGCACTGTAACAGAGATGTTTCTCTTAAATCACTGTGCAGACAGGCCTTGCAGCGTCCTGATGCTGAGGAGAGTGGACGCAGCTCCTCTAGTGAATCATATGACCCTGGGGAGAGTGTTTGTGAAACCACTTGGTCTGCTATTGTCCTCCTGGGACTGGCCTCCTTTGAAAAGCTGCAGAAAGCCTGTAATCAGATTAAAGGTTGCTGGGAAAGGGAGGAGGGATTTTTGAGGAATAGCGAAGAGGTCGTGGAAGTTCTCTAATCAGTACCTGCCATTGAAGTGCAGAAGAGGGGCTAAATAACGCAGCAGGAGGGGAGGCGGGAGCCAAGCTGAAGGGACAAATTGGCCTGTTGTTGGAGGGGGATAATGGGACAATGAGGGAGGGGAGTATAATCAGTGAGTATAGAGTGGGAGAGAATAGGTGCAATGGGAAAAGGAGGAGAGTGAAGAACTCCAAAGGCGGTGGCCTTGTCCCATCCTGCCCTGGCAATTATATCACCTTTGTGAGCTGATTGGAGCAGGCTGCAGAGTCCATCTGGGCTTTTAGATGGACGTAACAACCTACATTTTCTCACTGTCCTCGCCAAGCGGTCTCACCGGGCCACTCAGCGAGATATCAGGGGCTCTTGTGGTCTAAATAAAACTCACAAGCACACTCCTGAAAAGCTCCTGAACCTTCTAGAGGTCCACAGTACCTAATTGCCACATGACATTGACAATCATTAGTCACATCTCCGTGTTTTCTCTCAGACTATGTTATCTCATTTGAAACAGCAACACACAAGGATGAAGTTTGTTGTTGATGCAGTGAGTTGTGTTGAGAGACAACCCTTTGATCTAACCAATAGAGTTAACCTCCTCACTGTCCGGAGCTTGTAACGCCGATGTCATATCACAAGACGTCCCACTGACTGCTGAGCTCCACCAATCTCTCTGTAGGATCCTTTCTGTCATTGTGATCACTCATCAAACGTCCACTGCCCGAACAACAGGCATCACTAAAGGCCAATCACTACTTTTTTATTCAGTTGTCAAGAGTCCATTTGTTGGGGTCAAAGGGGAAAGTCTCAGGGGGGACGACCTCTCTGACAGCACTAGTGAGGAGGAGAACCAGAAAAATCACTATTCATAGCAGGGGAGTGCTTTGATTTGGGCACAAAGGCCACTAGTTCCCCGCTTAGATTGAAAGAAGTAGAAATCAGAGGTGCTTTAAAACATGTGCGAGGAATCCAAACTGAATGGTTAATGGAGAATGGCTAATTAGGAGCTCCACCTGCCCCCGAGCCCTCATTAGTGCATAAGAGATAGTATTTGATTATTATAATAGAAATAAAAATTCTTAACATAACATTACTTTTTGGCTCTTTTTATTGCTTGTTACCAATATTTGCATACAATTAAACAGGACTATAACATTTACCATTTTCTTTGCGTATTGATTCACATACAAAATAGCTGCAAAGCAAGAATTGCCCCATCCTGAGGAGATCTGATAATTGATTACATTTGTTTACATTACATTTTAATTATCACCTCTTCAAAGTGGACTTGGATTTTTTCCACCCTCACAAATCTCAGACAAAATATCTGACAGAGTAGACACAAATGCTGTCCATGAGTTTTTGTTTGTGCTTGTTAGGTCTGTTAAATTTGGACAGTTTTTATTGAAATTGCTGGGTTTTGGCTCAGTGTAGAGAGACAAATGTTTCTGGGAAGAGCACAGTTTGGAATTATATCTCTGTTTCTGGCCTTTTTCTGCTGTAAACCTGAATGCCAGAGTTTGAACACAGGCTAATAAATAATTGTCCCAAAAGAGGGACATTTTATACCCTTTATACCAGTACCCTCGTGCTCCTTAAAAAACGTTATGGTATTGACAGAAGCTAATCAAAGGAAGAGATAGGTTGAGTAGTAATGGAAATAAAAGAAAGTAAAATAAAGACACAGCAGTAAGAGAGAGAGAGAAACAATCACTACAAGATCCCCAAAATTAAGCATAGTATGAAGTAATTGTATTAAACAAAATTATAGTGTACTGTATTGTCAGGAATTTCACTCACATGTGAGAAAAAATGATTACACTCGTTTGGGTCCGGCTGTTCAATATAACCACTAAAACATTCCTCAAAAACATGGGCACTTCTTTTTATTTATCTTTTTATTTATTTTTGTTTAATTAGCAGAGACAGACACTTGATTATTTTCTCAGAAATATTAGATGAATATTGGCTCACAAGTATGTTGTCCTCTGGACACAGAAAGGCCTTTATGGGACTGCAGAGCTGCTTTAACAAAGTTTAGGACATTCTCATTACTATGCTGCTGCTGGTGTCTCCCTGCAGGCCGGTCGCTAGGAGAGACTGAGTGCCGTAAAGTGCATGTGGTCCGTCTGTCAGTACCTCCATCCTTTTGGGAGTTTGTGATAGAAAGGGCCTTGCCTGTGGCATGTCAGTGATGGGCATTTGCTTTTACAGTATGTGCTTTAGTGCTCTTTTGCAAACATATGGAGAGACACATGCACACAAAAACATACTGTTAATACGCACAACTAAATGGATTACTTAAGCAAGAGCTCACGACAGGGCGTGGTATGTCATGATTATATATTAGCTGTGAAATAATCACAACATATCCTGGTCTGAAGTGAGCTATTGCTTTTAAAAAACGGTGATTAGGTATGGCAATATGAAAGTTTAGACACATTCCAATTTAAATAGTTTTTTATTAATACATAATAATGATGAAATAGGCCTTCCTGCCAACAGACTAGCGTTCTGTTGATTTCATTATTTGGCTCTTTATTTATGTTATTGTATGTTGCCATTTATTGTGGAAGCACAGAGAATCTGTCCAGCGTCAGTAGGGTGATTTTGATAATTGCTATTTTTGTCCTTGTTTTATTGGTGCAAATGGTCCCCATCTGTAGATATGCACTTTTAATGATACCGCACAATTTTATAATTTATAGCAAATTATTTCGCGGACCCCTTGACAGAGTGCCAACAGACCCCACTTTGAGAATCACTGTTGTAGAAAGCCTCGGGGGTCAGATGAAGGAGCGCGGAGGGCGTTTCCAAATATAACTACTGGTATGTTTCTCGAGAACCAAAAAATATTGATCACAAAAACAAAAGAAAAGTAATTCTATTATGAGATGCAATAATGTTTATTTCCAGTGAATTGTCAATACCAGGCGTAACCAAACTGTTTTCACAATTTCTGCCCAGGTGAAGACCTTGTGAGGTCAAAACCAGTCAGCTTTTTTAACCAATGTGCTCGGCTAAATTAAAGCTTTCAATATAACTTTCTTCCTTGCTCTGCAAAAGAGTGTCTTTTTTTCCTGTGGCCCTTTTTTTTCAATCTTCGAGTTCCCTTTACTGTATTTGAAACTGACTGAGCACTAGGGTATGAAGGGCCAATGTGGCATCCTGACAGTAACTATTGAAAATTAATACATCCCACCAACAAATCTTTCTCCATTCCTGAGTGATGTCATGCAAAGTGGTAGGCCTGCTGCATCAATCATTTCTTTATTTAATTCAATTACTGAAAAACAGCTCTTTACAGTAATGCAAGTTGCTTTACACCACTCCTCCTTGGGCCTATGATTCAGAGACTGTACTAGCTGCACAAAACCATCTCTGCACCAAATTCATCACGCACGCCGACTGTGAGCCAGGTGCCAATATATGTGCACACTTCCAAGAGCACAACATAAGACTTGCAGGTAACATACTGTATCTTCAATAGAGAGCATCAGCTCTAAGTTAAAACTGATGCGACACACTGACAGAGAGGGGGCAGTAATCTCACACTCCACATTGCGACAAGTGCAAATGAAGGAGGGAAAGTCATGGAGAAAAAAAGGAGGGAAAGAGGGGGACAGGATAGGAGGGGAGAGGAATGATTCTCTTGGGAAGGGAGGGTGTTTGGGTGAAAAGCAACAGCATATGTATTGTTGGAGGCCCTGACTCGCCACCCTGGAGAGCTCCCTGTTCCCACGGTTTGCTCAACAAACAAATGCAACCCCCCGCCCCCCTCCACACACACACATACACACATACACACATACACACACACACCCACCACACACCACCATGCACCCGCACGCAGTGGTGATGTCATTAATTACCATCAAAATGAGCATGACAGCAAGCAAGTGTGCGTGCGTATGCCAGTGAAGCTTTGTGTGTGTGTGTCTGTGTGTGTATGTGTGTGTGTGTATGAGAGAGAGAGAGAGAGAGAGAGAGAGAGAGAGAGAGGGAGATGTAGGGAATGAGAAAGAAAGAGACCATTGTCCATTCTGAAATAAAGAAATCTCCACTGAAGCATTGTAAATGGAAAAGGCAGAAAAATGGACCAAATTTGGGGATCTTTGAGTGAGAGCTGGGCTGTCACATCTCGTCAGAGCCTCACAAAACCTGATGTGCACACATTGCCCTGCCTGGCTACAGAGACACACTGTGGCCCTGTGATTGTGTGCTCTCCTGATGAAATTCAGCCTTTTCCCTCCCAGCCTCACAGGCAAAGGGATCATGGTTTTATGAACACTTGTTTGTGTGTTTGTGTACGTGTGTCCACATATGTACTGTGGGATCTTGCATGTGTGTAAGCTTTTTTTTTTTGTCAAGAACAAACCTTAAAATTTTTAATTTCCAGGTCCTCAATATAGCAGGCACTTACTTTAGTATTTAGATGTAAAGGTCTACCATTGGGTTAAATCTTAATATAGGGTGCGATGCCACGTTTGGTTCACGTTGGATTTATTGTGCACGTGATCTGCAAATTAGGAAAAATTGTTAGCATCAATCTTGCAGTGGTATCTGTCAGTAAGCATTTTTTTTCTATGGTCCAATATGTCCCTTCATCTCCAGGACAAGTTAACACAGTGGTTTGTCCATTCTGGGCCACTGTAGAAACATGGCGGCCGGCTCCGTGAAGAGGACCCGCTCCCTATGTAGATATAAACAGCTTATTCATCAAGCTAACCAAAACACGATTCTTATTTTCAGGTGATTATACGCTAAAGAAAACATACTTATTAATATTATATTCCATTTCTGCCTATACATCCCCCTAAATATTACTCACTGTTCCTTTAAGATGATGAGTGTTTTTGTCTTGATGCTTTTATGATTTGTAACTTTTATCATTCGGTCCTCAATAAATTATTTCATTTTTACTGTATTTTTGCAGTTGAAATGACAAATAAACTTAA
The DNA here is from genome assembly GCF_043250625.1 of Sebastes fasciatus. NCBI lineage: Eukaryota > Metazoa > Chordata > Actinopteri > Perciformes > Sebastidae > Sebastes > Sebastes fasciatus. Next base: position 31,207,600 of record NC_133796.1, read on the forward strand.
GCTTCAAATTTGTAAACGATGAACACTGCAGTTTATACGATAAAAAACAGCAGCTAAATGAGCTAATTGCTAATACCAGCATGTTAACAATCTCTCAATGACAATGCTAACATGCTGATGTTCAGCGGGAATAAGGTTTACCATGTTTAGCACATTTTAGTGTGTTAACATGCTATAATTTGCTAATTACCACTAAACACAAAGTTTAGCTGATGACGGTCAATGAAAAGTCAGGGGATCAAAGTTATTACAGTTCATCCTGAGAGGGTGAGTGAAGGAGGAAAATTAACTTTCATGGAAATTCATCCAAAGTTGTCCACTCAAAACCCCGAATGTTAACCTCATGGTGGCACTGGAGGAAAATCAGTCAGAGTGCGTTTTAGCAGCCTGGGGCGGCTTTTTGTAATTGTTTTCAATGTGAGTGAAGCGTTTTGCTCGCTGCTTTTGCGTTGCTGAGCGCCTCGCATTTATCCGCTCTGTGCGCCTCCTGTTTTTACAGGAACGCCCTGAATGCCTCGATTTGAAAAAAAATTCCACTCAGAGCGGAAAAGCGAAAAAGTAATTTGCGTTTTTTCTCATTGTGGTGACTTTTGCTGGATACCCGGAGTTACATGACTTTACCAACCGTAGTTACCATGATCTGAACAGAAAACAGTAGGAGGCAAATTGGTGCGGTACTTGAGATTTCGAGTAAGTTGTTTTCATTCATTTAAACTGTACTCTTAACTATTTGGGTAGCGTACAGTTCATGGTTTGTATTAAGGTAACGTTAGCAGTCATTTGGTGCTTGCTTAACACCAATATAAGATAAAAAGATGCAGCAAACTCCAAAAAATGCTCCGTCTGATTGGGCCATAAAAAGGCATTGCAGTGCGTCTTGCATTTCCACCTGCAGAACCGATTTTGTGTGATCAGGGCCTCGGGGGATCACCAAAGTCAGTAGGATTCATCCTCTGGGAACCATGAAAGTCCATTCAAAAATTCATGGCAATCCAACAAGTAGTTGTTGAGATATTTCAGTCAGGTTTCCCTAGAACTCAGGGCTAGCATGGCTAAAAACTATTCTGTGTGTTCAAAACATGAACACTTCCAAGCTACGAGATGACCATCCTGAGCGGCTTTTTTGTCTGGTTTTGGCTGAAACACAGCAGAGACGTGGCTTGGTTGTCAAGATGAGAGGGTAGAGAATGGTACAATTCTGCTACAATTCTGTCCAGGTTGCTGTATTATACATCTTTTATTGTCTCTAAACTAGTGATTACTGAATCCAAAGAGGAAATTAGAAACAAACCAAAGGGGTGTGTGTGCGTGTGTGTGCGTGTGTGTGTGTAGGCTAAATGTTTGTGTGTGTATGTGTGTGTGTCAGCTCTGTGTCCTGCAATTTTTTGGCACGGCATGGATCATTGTATGGCCCTTCATTAGAGATCATTAGTTTTTCTGCAGTGGGCCTCACTAAGCTCTGGTTGTGCAGTGAACCAGGCCGTGGACTGAGATTATTATTGAATGTGCAGCCATGAATGCATGGGATTCCACCTCATCAAAGTTTGCACAGATAATTGCTACTATTTGATCTCCCCTATCTGAAAAGAAAGCGTGTTAATTAGAGGCTCTGATTGGGATGTGAAGAGAAGAGAAACAAACGTGGGCTTTGTTGCCTCGTACACATTTCTCCTCTCTGGGATTTGCCGAGCTTGAAGGTTTTTGTGTCCCAAACTTTGATGAGGTCCTTGTGTCAGGACCAGTCCCATCTCTGTCTTTGGGAAAATATCCATGTGTGCCCCATCCTCCAAGCTCCTCAGCCATCCCAGTGAACTGAAACAGTTCACTGCATTAGGTATAAGGTTGAGAGTGCTTCACTTATATGTATAATTTGCTGTTTGCATGATGAGCTCCTTAAGAGGCATCATCTCGTTTTCAAGAAGGTTATGACTAGACTTTTCATTTTACAAAATTGTACGTGACAAGAAACTAGCCCGTTTGTGCCTTTCATATATTAGTTTTATATATGAGTCACAAAGGTAAGCAAACGTTTTTTCTAAAAGATAAATCCTTGGCGATCTTTAGAATATATAGAAACTCGTTTATTAACACTTTTTTGATCTTGTGTCGATCTGGATGAAAAGATATTCTACCCTTTGTGTGATTAGAAAAGAAGATTACAAAGTTAAGGGTTGGGAGGTGTACTCATCCCCTTGCTTGATTCCTATGTGAACCAAATTGTCAAAAAACATGACTTTAACATGCATGAGTAAGTGACGGTTGTGTGTATGTGTCCAGTGTGTTTGTGTGTGTGTGTGTGTCTGCATGTGTTGAGGAGGTAAATGCAGATGAGAAGGCAATGAAAGAACTTGAAGTTTCCAGCAGGTGGTGCCACAATGACACAAGCTGGACATTTATTGTCACACACATTTCTTTACCCCCTCTTTATTTTATTTCATTTCACTTTATTTATTCAGGCTATGTGTTAGAAGCTACAATGAGTGTGTCTTCCTTTTTCTGTCTGTCTTCTGCCATGATGCTCACACATATCTTCATTGCCATGCGGTTACAATTCATCCCTGAACAGCTCCACTGAGCGCCAACCTGCCCACAAAACAGATCTTTAACCCATTTGTGCCAGCAACTGAAATTTTTAGTTTTCAATTTTATTTAGGTGGAAGTGTTCACTGGGCTTGCCTAAGCACAAATGTAAAAAAAAAACTACAAAATCAGTGAAACCATTTAGCTGAAATGTGAGTTTTTCTAATCATACTATATGTAGTCTTTGGCCACATGTGACTATGTGGTTTTTGCAATAGACTCCATTATATTTTAGGAAAAAAACAGTAGTCCCATGTGAAACTGCAAAGAGCACAATCAAGTATTTGGTATCTATAAACTCATAACAAGTTGAATATCATAGATATGCACACATGTGCAGTGTAAAAAAATATTTCATATGGAAAACATTTAATAAACCCAATGTTAGCATTTTTCCTAATTTTTCAAAAATCCTGACTGTAACTATTAATAAAAGTGTGATTTTTTTTTTATGTCATCTAAAAAATTCTAAATTGTACTCTTGGATATTTGCCGAAAATATGTCTGTACCAAATTTCAAGACTTTTGTCAAATCAGAAAAAAATTTGGGACATTTTTCCTTATAATACTAAATATAGTCTTTGGGCTCAAATGGGTTAAACATGAGACAATGGGTGACCTGCTTCTCTAAACTCATTAGTGACTCTGAAGAGACAATATAAATGTGACATTTTTCCAAACTAAAAGTAACAAGCAAAGAATTTGATAATTTTAACCTATAAAACAACAGTTTATTGTACTATTTTCAATTCAATTTCAATTCAAATGGGCTTTATTGGCATTGAAGTTTCAAGTACAATGAGGCCAAAGCATCAAAATACAATTTGTCATTAGCAGTCATCACAATGCAGCCGAAGATATCGCACAACAAAACATTAGACCCTCACACGGCGGAGCATCTCAGTAAGATGTCACCACAACTTGTCAGGAGATGTATTGCTCAGAGGTAACTGGTCACATCGGTGGTTTATATTGTAGTACCGTTTACATGTATAGGGAGCATCAGTGGGAGTGAGGGCTCTCTCTTCCTCTTTCACACTCCACAACTCCAGCTTCATTTCATTCATGCTGCTGAATGGACTCCACTGTTGAGACACGCCGCGACTCTGACTACAAATTGGGCTCACTGTTATTTTTGGTGTCCTACTTTTTAAAACCTCAGAATCAAGGAACTTATTATGATGGATGGTCTTCAGTCTTGTGTACTTTCTCTTGAACTGAGTTCAACAACCTGCTATATAGGAAAAATATTGTCCATTTCTAAATTGACTAGAAAATAAAATGTAGTCTAATTGTAATGATAAATTCACTAATATGCTAGTATTTTCATTTGAATCTTACTCAGTACATAGATTAAAATGTTCACCTTGTAATAAAATAAAAATCTATATATTTTACTTAGGACAAACACACATTGAAGGAATTCACAGCTATAGCTCTTATGTATTCAATTGACGCTCATTTAAATTAAAAAAGTTACAAATGATTCAAGAACACGTCTTATGGATTAATAATGTATGAACATGATATTAACCTTTTGGGGTAATTGCATGTTTCTTGAGCTGAAAGAAAAGTGAATCATTATGGAAATAGCAAAATATAATGACCTTTGATATGAAATATATCCAAAAAAGCTCATGTTTTAGGCCGCTAACAGAGGGAAAAAGAATAAAAATGTAACTTCATAACTTCAGATTCATCTGGTTTATGGTGAAACACTGTATTTGTTAGTGTAAACATTTCATTTGAACTTGTGTACTTAAATACATGCAAGGCACACTGATTGTCTTTAGAATGACTCGGCATCTTCAATAGTAAAGTCAATTTAAACTCCGGTCACAAACATGTAGGCTGTGAAGTGTTACCTATGAAACAATCAGCGGTAACCAGGCGGCACCTTGTTCCTGTTTGTCAATGGCTTGTATGTTTAATTACTTTTGTTTCTAAATTACTTTCTCGGAAATGAGGCTTTAATAAGTATCAAGAGCCCATTTACATTTTTTGACGATCATTTTGTCTATTCCAGTAAATGATGAATCAGTTGAATGGCATTTTAATTTGCAAACCAATTAGCGCGCATGTGGCTCCTGCATTGTCATGTTGCAAGCCCAGACATGCATTTGGTTCTGTGGTTAAAAATATATCAAGTTATCGCTGCCAGAAACTGGTGTCATTCAGCCAGATGTACAAAAGCTACTGAACAGAAGGGGAAATACATTTGTAAAATCTACAAATTCCAGTAGTTGAATAAAAATATGTTTAGCTCCATTCTTGCCTTCGTTATTGGACATGATACAAACACTATAAGCGTCTTCACCTCATGAAGATGATTCATTGTTTTTGAGGATGTAAAACATACAGTCACAAGTTCTTCAAACATCATACCCAATCTCAGAGACAGTTAGTATCATGGTCCGTTGTACAAATAGCCAAGCAGTGTCATAAAAATGGAGGATGATTTGTTGCATTAAGGCCTTGATGCTAAAGGTGCTTATCTTTATGCACTCCTTATAGACTGATATTTCAGCATTGGTTACCTTTCTAGTAGAGGTTTATTTTTCTGTACTGGCCATATTCAGAACTAGACTGATTTTGCGATAAGAAAACACGCATCTAACATGATCACACCTGCATACCTGTCAACAGTCACGGTTAAAGTCTTGTTTTATTATATCCTGAAGAGGTCCCTGCAGCTCCTATGCATCTTGGAAGTATGGGATTAACTCAGCACAGGTGCTTCTACATATGCATCATTATGAGAGGTGAGGAGTTGACACTTGAAATTCTGTTACAAACCTCACAAGGCTAGAAAAGAGAGGTTGTCTGACGTACTCCCTCCAAGTCCAAAAAAGAAAAGAAATAAGAAACACTTTCTGATTCTCAAACTGCTGTCATCAGCGGAGGCGTTATAACCCTCTGGAGTCCAAGTTCATTTTAGTACATTTTTCACTTTCTATGCATTATTTTTTTTTGTCTTTGCTCAGCACCTTTTAAACTGTCCCTACCCCACATGCATGGTGTCCTTTTTTCAGCACAAACTTAACACTTTAGTGCAATTCAATTTATTTTCATATAGCGTCAAATCATAACAGAAATTATCTCAAGACGCTTTTCATATAGAGCATGTCTAGACTGAACTCTATATTAATATAACATTATCAGTTACTATAATAATACTATAATATTAGTCTTTAATAGGAATCACTCAAAATATTATAGAATAGTAGAAGATTGTATAAAAAAATATTGTTTCATAACTTATACACCCAAACACAGCAGAGGTTTTGCGAAGCAGTTTTGTGCCCTTTTCATTGAAGGTCTATATATGCCTGTAACTTACTGAAGATATCAATAATCCTCAGTTTTAAAAGGGTCTACAGGCCCACATCAGCACTTGTTTTCTCATATTGCCTCAACATGATTTGTAAATTGAGTTCTGTTACTATAGATTCACTGATGACAGACTCCAGATTGGTGAAGAGCTGCCACTGTATATCCACCCATGCATTTGAAACAGCCTCAGTCTGTTTCATCATGTTGTTCTTTAGCTGTATATCCTTGCTGAGATTTTCCTCTTTCTTCTAAATCAAAAGACTGAATAATAATAAGAAAAAAACTTTTTCTAATTATATGGAATCTGGGCTTATTTAGCTGCTGAAAAGGAACTTGCAGGGCCGCAGCAGCCCCTTAAATTTGCCAAATAAGGAGTAGCGCTGATGAGGTGAGAAGCAGAGAATGCCTAAAACAAACTGTAGAGAGGCTCCAGCAAAACAGCCAGGGGCTTAAGATATATTAAATTACCATGATTGGGACTTAAGGCATGGTTAAAGCCTGTTTGAGAGGCTGGGGAGCCTCATAGCAGAGCTATTCATGTCTGGGGAGCTGGGTCAATAGGTTGGGGAAGTTCACAGGACCTGATTCTATTCTTATGCAAACGCAGAGTACAAGACCTAAAGCTCACTGAGTTGGAAGATATAAATGACTGGAAAATCATCTGCAGCCCTCCACAGACACAAACCTGGTCTACAGCCGCCTGCTCCTCATTCATGAGGTGGAGTGACAGCGTCTGAGTTCACTCTGAACTTCTCACTTCTTACTCCGAAAGTGAAATGCACATGATGACTTTGCCACATTTTGGCGCTTTCACATGAAAGCTCTGATAAACTATGAGTATTAAATCCAGTCCTGTCTCGTGGAAAATGTTGCCTGTACTCCATATTGTAGTTTGAAGCAGTGTAATGAATGGGATGTCACAATAAGTATTAGTTTATTTACGTATTAGAACAGCACATAAAAGCGTGCTTTGTTCTTTACAGCGCAGCCTGAAAATTAATTTCTCAGCTTTGGTGACCTCTGACTCCTACCACAATAGACAACATCTATCTCTATCTGTTGACAAGTAGAAAATCTGAGCTGAATGAATGAATGAATACACACTGAGTGGCGTGAGAGAGAACACCTGCAGCCAGTAGCTCATGAGTTCCTCTGGTCAAAGATGAATCAGGCTTTGATGCTCAAATGTGATAAAATCATGAGAAGGGCAGAGGCATTAAACGTATGTTGACACCTTTATGTGGTTGTTGAACATCTCATGGGTTTTAATATGCTGCTATAACAGCCTCCACTCTCAATATTTTGGATCCTGGCCGCCGGGATTAGCTCCCATTCAGCCACAAGAGCATCAGTGAGGTCCAACACTGGTGGGTTGGGTGATAATAAGGCCTGGCTGGGTTGAGGTCAGGGCTCTCTGCAGGCCAGTCAAATTCTTTCATACCAAACTTTGAACATCATTTTTTCATGGACCTCTCTTTCTAAAATACTTTACTGCATTGTGATATTGAAACAGGAAACATTCATCCTGAAACTGTTGCACAAAGTTAGAAGCCCGCTAAAATATCACTGTAGCAAGCTTGACTCTAATCGGAACTAATTGACAGTGATGTGATGTAACTTAGTACATTTACTCATGTATTGCACTTAAGTACAATTTTGAGGTACTTGTATTTCCATTTTCTGCTACTTTCTGCTTTTACTCCACTACATTTTGAAAGCCAATATTGTATTTTTTACTCTACTACATTTATTTGACATTACTATACACTGTAAACTATTGTCATGTAGATTAACAGTAAAACTGGCAGCATGGTTGGCAACAGCTTACAGTTATTTTTACAGAAGCCCTACTGTAATCTATTTTACAATATGTTACTGTAATAATACATGTACAGAATTACAGTACATTGCTGTATTTTCTTGATTTATCGGTAGACTACTGGCAGCAGGTTTGCCAGTACATTACCGTTTTTCTACAGTTTGCTTACTGTAAACTTAATTTACAGTGTATTACTATTATAAAACAAAGTGCTTTGCAGATTCAGATTATTGATACAAAATATAAATCAACTGCTAAATTATGATATATTATTATGGATTAAGCAGACTATAAAGTACAGTGGCTGAAATTAGCCCCACCTTTACCAGCTGCAATATTAGATAACATTAAACATTATTAAACATATATATATATAATATTGTTTTTTAAAGCATTAAAGCATCACTAATTATAATGCATAATGAGTACTTTAACTTGTGGTACTATAGTATAGTTTGATGCTAATACTTACGTACTTTTACTTAAGTAAGATTTTGAATGAAGGACTTTTACTTGAAATAGAGTATTTTTGTAGTATTGCTACTTTTACATAAGTAAAAGATCTGAGTACTTCTTCCACCACTGCTAATCGGACAATCCTTGAATAATAAAAACCAAAAATAAATAAATAAATAAATAGAATATTTAACCATAAGAAAAAAACCATACATGCTATTGGGACTTTATTTCATAACGCTGGGTCAGCTGAGGAACACGCACGTGTCTGTCGGCTTGTGCCGGGTCAAGTTGTGTCCCGGGAGAGTGAAAGGTCACGACTCCCTCTGTCCAGCAGCAGATTGAGCTCTCCGAACACGAGGTCGTCACATTGTGGGAGGCACTTCACTAATCTGCAGCTAAAGCCGCAGACAGGCTGCATATAGGCTGTACGCCTGAATCACAACAGTTGGTTTATAATACCATCATGTGAGATTACATGGCATCTCTGCCATTATTGGGTGAATCTGGCTGGAGTCTTTGTGCAGATGACATTAACTGTTTATGTATCTGTATCATTTTATTATTATTCTATAAATTCTTACAAAGACAAAGAAAAAAGTGTCAGTGGATTTGTCAAGACAGGCTTTTAGCCTTTAGCTTTTTGATAACACATTTTAAAAACACTGTATGGAGAGATGCACTCACGTTATAGTCTTTTTAACCATTATATTCACCAAGAGTTTACATTTAATCATCTTCATTTGTGCTCTTTGTCATTTATGTAAGCCGAGGCCTGTTTAACTGTTCACTGGTTTCATTAGTTTCGTTCACCATAGTCTGGTGTTCGTGAAAAAAACTAACGTTGGCCTATATATGGGAGATTTAAACAGTACGATGCCAACAATATGCAACTATATTATAGAACAGATGTGTCTCCAAATGGTGCAGCACTTGTTTTTAGTCGGCTGCCTCTGTCCAAGGTGCTGACACACACACCTGCCTTTATGGACTGTTTCAACACTGTAAATAATAACACGGTCATCATATTTCTCCAACATTTATTTTATTGAGTAAAGAGCAAAACACTCAGTCATTCAGCTCAATTTGATAATCTCAAATGCCATATGAATAAGTTAATCACATGTAAATGAATGAAAACAGCAGCCTTTCAACATTTTAATTTGAAATACCTTTAAAAAAATCCTAATAAAATCACAAATAACCAACAAAGACAAAAAGTCAATATTATTTTGTCAAGAGAAAGCTGGGTCATAAATCAAAGATCACATTTCAGTCAAAATCCATCCACATTTTTTTTTTTTTTTAGAAATGATTCTCAAAAAAAAAAGCAAATAAATATCACTCAAATATCATTATATCTAAATAATTGTATTTCAATATTAAAACTCATTCAAACCTGCTGTTGTAATGCAAAAGTTAAATGGCAGACTATTTCTATTTATGAACTGTGGCTAAAGCTGTATTTGCAGGTTAGATGCACAGTGACAGAACCCCATGTATTGGCCTGTGAATCCATGTGATTAACACACTAACACGAGCTCTGAGGATCCTCCACAGCATGGCGCCATCAGCATCATTATGGTCCTTTTCTAAAAAAAAGACAAAAACCAGAATCAGCTCTGTAATTCAACATTTACATTTATGTGCAGGTACAGTCAGATAAAATGAACATTAACATTTTTCTCATGCTGATTGCATCATCTCAGCACATGTAGCTACTCTTGTCTAATGAAGTTGAGGCGGGAGCTTGATGTGAGATCAGCCCTGCAGCCATGCCGCTGCCAGATTCACCAAATTATATATAAAGAGGTTCTAGGACAATTTAATCCCACTGGGAGACATGGTAAGACCCTTTCTTTGCCAATTTTCACCCTCTCTCTTATTCAAACGTCCTCTTTCTTCCTGCAGCTCCACAATGCAGGACCGTGCTTTCTTTCTTTTTTCATGTTCTCTCATATCTTTTCTCAGTATGGCTGCCACCCCGAGCCCCTCAGACAGCATGCAGTTTATGCAAATCATCAGCCTTTCATGCTCAAAGTTGAATGAGACCTCAACAAAATCTATCTCTCTCTTTCACATACACACACACACACACACACACACACGCACACGCACACGCACACGCACACGCACACGCACACGCACACGCACACGCACGCACACACACACACACACACACACACACTCATCTTCACTGTCATTCTTTTCATTGCAGTTTTTGTTTCTTAATTTTTAAATCCTTTACTTGATTACACACAATACAGGTGGGGATACTGAAGTGAGGTGTAGCATGGGATACGAAGACGAAGAAGTGTGTGTGTGTGTGTGTGTGTGGGAGGGAGGTGGCTGGTGAAGTGATGTTAAGTGGTGGATGGATGAACACAAGAGTTCGGAGTTGGTTGGGGAGGAAGAGAGAGGCGTGCAGTGTGTGTGTGTGTGTGAGAGGATGATGAATGTGAAATTCTTGGTGTTCCCAGGGTCTGGGTGGTGTGTGAAAGGCCTGAGGGGGGGCGGCTATAGGGAGGGTGCCTGTGCCCAGCTGTTGGGGGGAACCTGAGTCTCTCTCTCTCTGACAGGCTGTCCTTTTCACCAGCACATAGCCGGGCCGTCCAGCCCGCTGCCATAACAACGCCACAGGCCCTCTGTCATAGTAACACCATGCAGACAGTCACTGCAGAGCACGGGGGGAGACAGAGGGACGGAGGAGGAGTTCGGGGGGGGGTGAGGAACGACAGAAGTGAATGAAGAGTCGAGACATTTCCACCCCTGTGAACTTGAACTTGACTGACAGTCTGAACGACTGGCGGGGGTGAATCTAAATCCATTCCTTAGAGGGTTTTTTTCTGTGATTTAGTTCCTACCATACTTTTACACGTTGTGAACACTAAAAAATCTGCTGTGTAAATCATGAATGAACACATTTTGAGTTTATCTTGATTTGTAGCATTATTAAGGATAATTTAAATTAAGATTAGGTAATAATCTCAATAAAGTAGAAAGCTCCAGAAAAGGCTCGAGCGAACCATGAATTCATTTGTTTTGGTCAAATATATAAAACTAAAAAACTTCATTGCTATTGTATTATTATAAATTGTCCTTTTATAATGCATTTAAGAAATAAAACCAACAAATTATATATAATACAATCAATACTTACATATAAATATTACCACTTCTACAAACATCTAATAATAATAATGATAATATTAACAGGAAGAATGAAAATAATTATTTTTTTCTTCTTCTTATACAATCACATATTTAATACAGTAATTATTAAAAAATATCTTTAGTGGAAATTATTTATTATTGCTAGTATTTGTGCACAAAAACATTATCTTTGATTTCTCTAATTTAAGGAGCTGCAGCTCAATTATAATGTGGCTAATATTTTCAGCATCCAGTGTTCATCTCCATCTATCTGCCTCAGGGTCGGTGTGACGTGCTTGTTTGCTCCAGCCCAAAGCTGATGAATGGCGACCGGTCCACATCGGGGGTCTTAGCTGCTCAGACCTACTCGACCATGGGAAAAGAGGGAGCTGTGAAAGGTCCCCTGTCGCTGTTACAAAGCCAAGAACAAGCCATAGCAGGATAATCGCGTTTATCCCCAGATTAAGACAGGATCGCAGCTGCGGTACCCTTGTGGGGGGAAAGAGGGATGCAGGGACGTAAAACATACAATGTCCTGCCTTCAGGAGAGCTCACAGTCGTTCTGGTTCTGGTTCTGGTAATGACATATGAGGACCAGGATGCCTGGGTCATTCCTGCATACTGTAAAACTGTGGCTTTGTTCTGGTGAGAGCGAGGTCTCACAACAACAAACAAAACAGCTCTTACAAAGGACGAGACCTGGCAATGAAAGCATCCCTCTTACATCACTCTTCTTATCTATCAATGGTTTAACTCTACAGTCTGAGTCTGATCTGTGTATCCTATCGTCTCTGTTAAAATGCCAGTTGCATTCTCTGACACATGATCATCTAACCCCCCCTCCAAAAAACACACTCAAACACACTCACACTTTACAATGAAGACCTGCATATTCATGTGTCTGTGTCTTTTGCTGATACTGCCAGTATTAGTATTTCTATATTAGGCTGTTGTACATTTACCCTTTTTTTTAAGTTTTAAAATCCTTTTAATTCTGTCTCTCTGTAACATCCTTGTGATTGGTACAGATGTAATAAAGGATAATAGCTTTTACTCAGATTAGGCTTACCAGTACTTCAATTAAAGTAGTGTATTTTACCCTTTGTAACAAAACTGAAAGAATCCCTTGGATTTCAGAGATAATATGCTAGAGTTAGTTTTATTTTATTTTATTGTATTGTCTCCTCATGTCCGGGTCCCATGTTGGATAGAATTTGTTTTTTGTTTTTTATTACTATTATTTTGTGAATATTTGGACAGCTGTCATATGTGTAGGTTGCTTATGAATTGTTCATATTCGGCAGCGAAATGTGCTCTATAGTTACCTCTATGAATCAAGTAGGATACACATTTGACACATTCGCCCTGTGCTTTTTCATTAATATTAATTCTGGCGTGAGACCACACACCCATACACTGACTGTGAGAGAGTCACTCAGACATAAAGAGGCAGGAAAACAAAGGGACAACTTTTCCAGGAGACACTCTCGTGGCTGCAGTGCTAATGCCGGCATCTGCACTGTCTGGTCTGACGCGACGTTCCCACCTCACTGCCCGGGGTTTACTGCAGCGCCCTTTATACAACGTTGGGAAAAAGAAGTGGCAGACCTTTGTCAAGTGCTCCTTTCACAAAGCAGCCATTGTGGAGTGAAGCCAGGATCAGAATGATAATGTGGACGCTGGCTACTGTTTACCAACAGGTCTCCTGCAGCTGCAGTGCACAGCACAGCACTGACATGCAGCGTCTGAGAGGGCTGCACTGTGTTTGTGCATCACTTGTACTTCACATGTGGACAGGTGCATATTAAGTGTAGGTCACTTATTAATGAACTTATCTGTTAATGACTCGTAAATCTGACTAAGATCATATTTTTCTGCAATATAATTTTCAGGAATTTCTTCAATTATGTAAGAATTAATTTACAATTCAAAACAGCCTCATTATAGACAACAATTGTGCATTGAGGCTGAAGGCTACAAGGTACATCCTGCCACATAATCACAGGTATTATTTTTTTTATGACACTAAAACAAATACAGAAATGTTTGAATCTAAGAATAAGACACATTTTAAAATGAGCTCAAAAGGCTGATTTACACATGTGCTGTGTGTTGGTAGTCAGCCAGTGTTTTGCTGTATGAGCTCATATTATCACCCAGCTTCACACCTGCCCCTCCCCCCAGCTGCTTGTCTAATTACAGCCTGGTGTCTAATAAAGGAACAGTCCCCCTTTTATTTTTCAAGCTGTGGCGCAGACTATTAAAGCCAACACTCGCCTTTGTCATGATAAGAAAACAGCAACATTTAAACACAGATTGTTACATAAAACTCAGGTGGCGCGTGGAAGACAACAGGCCAACAGCATTATAAATCTGAATATAAAACACTAGTCAGTTTATTCTGAGAACAGGGACGTGCTTTGTTTTTAACTCAATAGTATCGACAATGGGCACTGTGTTAACTAGTCACTTTGTGCAATATTCCATCGTTTTTAATTATAAGAGGACAAATAAAAACGTTCAAAGCACCGACTTAACTTTTCTCTGGAAATGTTGGATTTCTTTTAGCAACCTATAGGGCAAATTCAATTAGACTAAATTCTACAATTAAAAATGAACACAAGGTTGTTTTTTGAAGTCTGTTTTCAGTATTTTTTAAACTGAATGACAAACTTTAAATAAGATCACCTTGAAGCCAATAAATAAATGAAGGAAGGATTCAGTTTTTCCTCACCAGAATTTAAATCCTGGCAGTTTGGAAGACAGCTTTTATCACTATACTTTCTTTTTTCATGTTTCAGAAAATGAACAGTGGATACATTATGATACCTTTAGTTGTTTCGGGGCAGGTGGGATGGGTGGCAGGGTGCATTGGGAGGGGATTTGGACTAATGACTTCAGTATTTCTGTTTCATAGCCCTGGTTGTAGGCTAATGTGTGTCTTTACTTATAAGCAATACATTTTTTTTTCAGTTTTTGATGAAGGCCTCTCCAGGCAGAGCATTGTAAAAAAAATTATAAAACTTCAGAGTAAATCATAATAGATGACTTACATACTGCACCTTTTATAAAAAAAAAAATATTTAAAGCCAATAGAATTGAGCATTTTCTTGGTGTTTAATTTAAATCTTCCTATGTGTGTTGTTCATGCAGACAGACTGGAGGGACCCTCTGGCTGCTGCTGCTCCTTTAAATACTCGCCTCGTTTCTATGCAATTATGTTAATATGCAGAGCTCGTCTGGCTCCTATTCATTATCGGCTGGAGTTGCGTGATTGTTTCCTTTATTTTCCATCTTTGTGGCCACTCTCGGGTTTTTTTTCCTGCAGGGCTGCTTTATCCCACACCAAAGGTCTGGCGGAGAGACCGACAGAGAGCGCTGCATGTCGGATAAAGACTTTCTGCAAGAAGCGTTTATGTGTTTTCAGCACATTGTCTGTTTCAACACTGCGGATAAAACACACACACCGCTCTGTAAGTAACGTTAAGCAGACTATTGTCTCTGGGCTACATGTTGGGGAAATAACCTGGTAAAATGTAAAATATACCCAGGTTTTGTACATATTTAATATTTAATATTAAGCCCGCAGAGTAACATTAGGCCCATATATATATATATATATACGGTGTTTGTAAAAGTGAGGCAAACGGACAGATACAATAAAGGAGGGAGGTTACAGTATTTTTTTCCCCCTATTATAAATCTTTATTAATCAGCCCATGAGGTATATGGCCTTTTTGGAAAAAGGGCCAAATACTAATTCAAAAATATAGGCCTCCTTTTCCAGTCTGACTTCTTTATTATAATCTCCTTTATTATAATTTATTGATTCATTAACGAAAACGGGCATCACTGTTTCCACCACTGTCTTATACTCATCTCGGCGCTTTGATGGAGATTGTTGTTGAGAAATAAATGATTTCCATGTTCATTGTTCATGGGACAAACTCGTGTTATTGTATCTCTAAATAATAATGAATACATTAATTAACACAGACTGATGGTCCTGTATGATTTTACCAAAGCAGAATGACCGACTAAAGGCCTATTATTATTATTATTATTATTATTCTGGCCTGTAATTCTCTGCCAAAAAAAGAGGAAGTTCACGGGATGAAGTTTCATATAAGGCTTAATTCAAGGCCTTATTTATCTATATTCTTAAATAATTATTATTCAAATTATTTGGGACCATTTCATTGAAAGATGGCGTCTATTTTTAAAGGAATCAAATAAACAAAAGCCTATACAAAAGCATCTGAAAACATTAAAGTGTTATTTTATTTTCAATTACCCTTTCTTTTTCATTAAAATCATGATTTAGAGCTCTCTTTTTTTTGTTGCCATTTTTATGTATGTCTAGCATTAGCAGGATGTGGTCACATTGGATCTGACAGGTGATTGCAGGTTCTTAACAGTTTTAATGACCTTTAAATGCCCAGACTTTGGAAATAGCACATCTATGAATGTATTTTATGTATTTTTTTTTTGTTTTATCTGTCATGCTTACTATAGAACAAACAACAATGACTTTAACTTGTAGAATCAGGGTTTTAATTTGAGAGGTAATGTTTGATAAGAGCTGTCTAATAATATTTGCTTATCAAAGGTTAGTGTGCTGCAATGTAATATTTCTCTGAGCTTGACTTAACTAATTAGACTTATTATTGATTCCCCACTCGTAACATTAGATCTCAGAGATGTCAGGTGTACAGGAACAGCAGCTTTAGTGAAATCAAATGTCATGAGATTGTCTCCTGATTCATTCATTCCCTGTTCAATCACAGTAGCAGTTACACGAGCACTGACTCATTGATTGACCTTTAAAAGGGTTGAGCAGCATGACCTCACTAATTAGCTACATCGCTTAGTTAGTGAGATCACACCACAGAGGAGAAGTGTTGTAAAGCTTAAAGACAGTGCTGATTAGGGTCTGATAGACAGCTAACGATGGAGCAATTAAAGCGACCCTGCTATGTGCCAACACAACCATTTTAGAGGCAGCAGGGAGACTTTGTCAAGATGGCTTCCATATAGACAACATGATGTTTTGGCAGTGAAGGGAGGCTGAGCTCTATAACCTGCACCGAAAGACACAGGCCTTTCTTTCAGAGTAAAGATGATCACAGAGGTGGCCATGTTCATTTAGGAAAATGATTCATGATTCAAGAAAAAACAATAACATTGCAACAATATAAAATATGCCCTTTAACACCACCAAAGGGATTTTGTTTTGGAGCCTTGAGATATAAGCTGACACTTTTCTTTTGTTGCCTATAGCTTGACGGTTTGGACCAGTTTTGGAATTATTCAGATATTTTATTTTATTTCTAATATGCAGGACAGCTGTGAGGAGAGCAATGTGAGACTGTCTGTGTTATTTTTTTCCACAGTGAAAGTAGTGGATGTTTAAAATGTGCAGTCTGGATTGAGAATCAGTTAGTTAATGCAAAATCTATAGGATCTCTGAGTTACAATATAAAACGTACAAAGTTATGAACATATGAAACCACATATATCATATTGTTCCATCCACTTTACATCATTTACAGCACTCAAAGGCAGCAAAAGTATAGGGACGCCTGTTTTAATACAATTATTCAAAGAAATTTAGTAATTAATACAACTTTAAGAATTTCGATGATAAAAAGAACAATTTATATTTAATTTTTAAATTTTTAGTGGAGTAGATTCAAATATCTAAAGTGTTTGAATTGATCAAATTAGGAACACTGAGCCAGAGAGTTAACGGTTTGGGGTATTTAATTGTTTTAAGTTCGATCAACTGAAGCTTTAGTGAGGAGACAACTCAACAGCAAGAACTTTGATGCAAAGAAATGGTATCAGCTATCAAAAGTCTGTGTCTTAAGAAAGGGTGGGACAGCAACATTCATGTGTGTTTGAATACATTACAGCAGGGGCCCCTTTTGGATTTTTAACTTTCACATACAGTATATGTCCTCTATAAAGGAGAAAGTGTCTGATTTGTTTGAATAATTATTCCCTTGTTTCCTGGGGTCTCAGATGACAGAAAACTTCCTTCAGAAAAGTTAGTTCTGTTTTTTGACAGGTGAAATCTCACAGACAGAAAAAGGGGAAACAAAGTAAATATTAGAGCTTACAATGTCAAAACATCTGGTTTGTGTCTGGCCTACTGAGAGGGGTAATATAACATGAGATGTGTGATAATTATTGCTATCTTAAAGGCTCAACAAGAGACCAACAAATTAAGTGGAATGAGATATATACTAAATCAGTGAACCTAAGAGGGACATTTTCAAAGCATATCTAACTGTGGACTGTTTCAGAAACTGAAATAAAGACATGGATCTATTTTTGGTTTATTTGCCTAATAATTATATATATTTCATTATCAATTAATTGGTTAATAAAATGTAAAAATCCAAAGATATTCAATTAACTATCACATCAGATTATGAAAAACAGCAAATCCTATGTGAAGCTGGAACTGGGAACAGTTTGGCATTTTTGGTTGAAAAATAACTTCAAATAGTTGCTGATTGTTTTTCTGTCTTCGACTAAATCAAGTAATAGACTAATTGTCACAGCTCTAATTCTTGTGCATGTTCAGATTAATAAAACTTTAGTGTTTCATAACCCACCTGATAAAGACATGATGTCCTCTTGCGTCTGTGTTTTCCTTTTTGTTTATTCTCATTAATGCAGGAAGCTGAGGGATTGGAGGCCATTCCTACTTTCGGTTATCTAGCTTTATGATGGATGATTAACACTCATACAGCTAGATAACCAAAGACAGGAACAGGCACCGTGTTTTGCTGCAACAGCAAAAGGTAAGTCTGAAGCTTCCTGGGAACAAAGAAAATTATTATGTAGTTAACGGTTGCCTAATTACAGGCTTCATGTAACACTGCAAGGGCTTCAATGGCAATCTTGATATTAAAAACTGAAAAACCTCAATCTTAAAAAAATCTTCCAACTGAAACCAACTTTTTCAAACATTTCAATCAAATATGAATAAAAAAATGTTTCATCTAAATACACAATTAAAATGTATCATCTCTCTGACAGACCTCAAGACTTTATAGGTTGATTGAAATTAATTCAAATTAGGCATCTCTTAGGCAAATAGTCTTGTTGCAAATAGCTCTTGTTGCACTTTACATTGCTACTTTAAACAATATAACATGTATACGTCTAGTTTTTGCCTTTCTATACTTTTCAAATCTTCCCCAAGAAAACTCCCTCTGCTTTGCTCTGAGAAGGAAAAAGACTTTAACATTTTAATTGGCTCCACATGATAATTTTTCATCAAAGCTTCTACAGAAAGACTTTTACTATAAAACTTTACAGATCTTTGGGACGTGGACACTGTCAGGGGCCATATAGGCCTAAGTACTTGTGCCGTGTAGTAATTTATTGAATATGAAATTTTTCATCAGTCTCTTTTGTTTTATTGCTGAAATACTGTTATTAATATCATGTTATTATGATGCTGTCACTGAGTGAATGAATTCTGAAGCTTAAGGATCACTTTTCTACACTTGTGTATAATTTTTTTCTCCAACTACATTTTGTTAAAGTTGGAAATAGGAAATAATTCTTAGAATTCTTTGTATTTACATTATTATTTGCACCTTAACTCAAAATAACCTCCTGATGAACTCACGCTTTTCTTTGTCAGTAAACGTCTGACGTCAATCGTTTTAATTGGGGAGTAAATGCACTCACAAGGCATGCGTCACTTTCTTTGTATATCTCACACATATTACTATTATCATAGCCTTTTTTTTTTTATAAATTAACATATTCGGACGACAACAGACTTGAGACTGTGTCTATTAAACATTTTTAGACAAGCAGGAAACATTGCATCTCACACTATGGGTGTGAAGTTGCCTTTATTGACTCAATATATGGAGGGTTTAAGCAGGCCTGTAGCTTCATTGTTACAATAAATAGGCTTATGTCTTTGTAAAATAGGTTAAACTATATCTTGTAGATTTACTCTGTGTGATTTTTAATATGAGAAATGTGAACTATATACATACTAGCCCACTATGACTTTATCTATTGGTTGTGGATTTGACTATGAACCATATTTGAAACATAGGACTTGAATATAACACGGTTAAATGAATGCAGACCAACAGTCTGCTCCTACAATATGTCTAATATTAGGCTAGTGCATCTGCAGGCTGAGAATGAGATGCATTAGGCCTATAATTAAAAACACGCATGCAAATGATATGAAGGGAACCATTGAATCCAAAAGACTCACTTTCACATCGTGCCTCCTGCATCCATGGAGACTTAAAACATCCACATGTGGTGATGAGGACGGTCGGTAGCATCGTTATCAGGCTCCAGATGTGCAGGACACATCAGGAGTTTGCGTTGCAGCCAAACAGGTGAGCGCGTGGATCAGATCAGATCGATAAATCCTACAGCATCTGCCGAGGCTGGCTGGGTGTCCGCGGCTGGGTGCTGTGCATGGAGGAGATATCCTTGTTGAATTGTGTGTTTTGTATCCGTGATCACGAGGTTTTTATCTTGCAGGTCCGTGCAGAGAGCAGAGATGCTGGACGGCCTTTGAGTCGCAGTGTGTCAGCGAGTGTTTCCCTTCAGTCAGTCCGAGGTCCTGAAGCTGCGCTGCGTCCGCTGACGGAGCCTCCACTGATCTCCTCTCACCTCCTCTCTGCCTTTTTTTTCTCCTCTTGTGCTGACGTCACACCGACGGCAAGTTGCTGGTAACCAATCAGATGTGGTCCCCAAGTGTGTGTATGTGAGATGTTCAGATGGAGCTTGCATTGTGTTAACTGCCAGGAGTAGAAACTGTACTGTACCAATACATGTGTTTCATTTTATGTTTACATCATAAACTGGTTATTTATTTTTTTCCATTAATCCCATAGATTCTATGGGATTAATGGAAAAAAAGAAATGGCATAGATGGTATGAGATTGTTAAAGCTTTAGTAGGCAGAACGTTTTTAGCATCAATGGGCAAAACAAGTCAAAATTCTCTGATTCCAGCTTCTTAAATGTGAATATTTTCTGGTTTCTTTACTCCTCTATAACAGTAAACTGAATATCTTTGAGTTGTGGACCAAACAAGACATCTGAGGACATCATCTTGGGCTTTGGGGAACACTGATCCCCATTTTTCACCATTTTCTGACATTTTATAGACCAACCAACTAATCGATAAAAGCCTCAGTAGGCAGAAATCTTTTGGCATCACCAAGTGACTGCACAGCGATTAAAGCGGGGGTATAGGCAGAATGTTTTTGGCATAATTGGGCAAAAATTCCATAATAACCTTTCAGCATATTGTAATTCAAGTGTTCTGAGAGATAACTAGACTTCTGCTCCTCCTCATGGCTCTGTTTTCAGGCTTTAAAAAAATCTAGCCCGTGACGGGAGACTTTGGCCAATCACAGGTCATTTCAGAGAGAGAGAGCGTTCCTATTGGCTGTGGTATTTCCTCAACAGATCTCTACATGTCTGCCCTTTCTCATTTTACGCCTAAATGGTAAGATGTTTCTGGAAACATTTTACGCGAGAAATAGGCATTACAGTAACAGAATTCATTCATATTATCAGATCGGAGTTTGTGAGTGATTGACAGCTGCTCAGAGACGGCAGACTCCAGCTCGGCTCTGATTGGTTGTTTTCCTTCGGTCTGTGAAATCTCGCAGATGCCCTTAGGAGCACCGGAGGACACAGAGGAACATGATTTTTTTCAGATTACCTGTCTCATGCACTACCGTTTTTATAAAAATACTTATTTTGATCATATTTGCTCCATTTCTACCCACTGCAGCTTTAAGAAGGAAGTCAGGAAACTGTTAAGGAATTAACTTTTTTGGAGCCTGCCTGCACTCACCTACCTGTAAAGCCACTATATATAGAGAATTTGAAAATGTGTTACTTTGGCACCTCCCTGTGGTAGAGAAAAAAAAGACACCGTGGCAGAATACAATGCACAATTAGATTCAGTGTTGTGTGTATCTCTAAGGCCTAACATGTTGAGTCTTTTCTCTTTTGTTGGCTCATACACATTTTACAGCTCATTATAGACAATATTGATTGATTTGCATTATAGCCCTCTGTCAGAAATGTGTATCAGGTCATCCCTTGCTTGTGTGTTCTCATGTCTGCCCTGGTAGCGAACAAGATACAAAACAGTACGAAAACCAACTCATTGAGATTTTGCTCTACTGCACCACCAGTGGTTATGCACTGTCCAACTCATTATCTAAAAAATTATTAGGTCGTGAACCTTTTCCTACTGCAGGGAAGCTTGTTCCCTGCTCAGAACAATTCAGGTTTAGTTTAGTGAGTTAAATAGCAATTGATTATTTTTTTTATTAGGATAAACACAAAGCAGTTAGGACAGGAATCTCCCAAGATATACTTTACCCCACCTCCTCTGTTACATAGTGTTCAGAGTCCTGAAACCAGCCGTTCCCCTCAGATGAGCTGGATCATCTCTGTCCCAGAATTCAATACTGCTCTCTTTCTAAAATGATTTGGGCCTCGTTCATCCTCCACTGCCTCCCCACCTCCAGCATCACCATGCCTGTTTTGGCGCTAGAATGATGTGAAGTACCGATATTGAATTTATTACTAGACCATTATCAGATTTTAGATGTTTTTTTTCCCTCCCATTTGTGTTATTATTTTTCCTATCTATGGTACCCATTGAGCTCATTTCAGTGAATTTATGGCTCACTCCCTTAAATCTGCTCCTTTTAAACGGCCCAAAACCAGCATTCATTTTTTCCTCATTCCCTCCCAATCTGGTTTGTTTTAAGGGAAAATAAAAAAAGCTGTTGCTTGGACCGAATGAGCGAGATGAGTAAAGAAATAGTACAACTCATGTGAAACACTGAGAATATACTGCTCCCTGCTGCTCAGATGGTGTCCACACACCCACATCTCACAAGTTAGATTTTCTGTGGGGAGGGGAGCAGTTATAAGTAATGTCCTGTCTTGTCCTCACTGATTTGTCATCCATGGCAACACATGAAGATCCAAGTGTCTGTCTTGTGTCTTGTCTTATTTATTTTTGGAAGATAATAATCTTCTGAGTTTTGGAACTACAGTTCCTATGATTTGGAGGCTTGGGGGATGTAAACAGAAAGTAGGATGCCCTACTTTAATGTACACTACAAAAGATTGAATTGATGTGTTAACACAATGTAAAAAAGTGTTGAGACTCAAGGTCGAAAAACGTCACAAAAATGTCATATTGTTTATCTAAAAAGTCATAGAAAGTCCAAATATTCATGGTATAGTATTTTGAAAATGGTCAATGAAAAAGTTATAAAATTGTATATCCCCAAAAAATCATAGTATAGTATCTCGAAAAATTTCATGAAAAAAAATCATAGTATAGTATGTTGAAATTGTTTTTTAAAAAGTCATAGTATAGTATGTCGAAAAAAAAGTCATAGCTTGTCAAAAGAATAAAAAAAGTCATGGTATAGTATGTCGAAAAAAAAGTAATAGTAAAGCATGTTTTAAAAATAATGGGTCATAGTATAGTATGTCGAAAAATTAAAAAAAAGTCATGGTATAGTATGTCAAAAAAAAAGTCATAGTATGGTATGTCGAAAGACTAAAAAAGTCATAGTATAGTATGTCGAAAGAAGTCATAGTAAAGCATGTTTAAAAATAATGGGTCATAGTATAGTATGTCGAAAGAATAAAAACGTCATAGTATAGTGTGTCGAAAAAAAGGCATAGTATTTGTCATTGTATAGTATGTTGAATAAATAAATTCATAGCATAGGATGTTGAAAAAAAGTCATGGTATAGTATGTCAAACAAAATCATATTATAGTATGTTAAAAAAATAATCATAGTATAGTATTTCGAAAAAAAAAAAGTCATAGTATAGTATCCTGAAAAAAATCATTGTATTGTATGTCAAAAAAGTCATAAAATAGTCAGCATAGTATGTTGAAAAAAGTCACAGTATAGTAGTCATAAAATAGTCAATAGTTTAGTAAGTCATAAAAAGTAATAGTATAGAATGTTGAAAAAAGTTAAATAAAGCCATAGTACAGTTATGTCATAAAAAGTCTTAGTATGTCATTCAAAAGTCTTAAAAGTCGTAGTATATTGTGTCAAAAAGTGGCATACAAAAGTTATAGCATAGCCTGTCATAAAAATGTAATTAAAAAGTCATATTATTGTATGCCATCAAAAAGTCAGTATAGTATGCCATAAACTGCCAAATTTGAAGTGGTTTCCTCTAGGATACCGTGAGATATCGTGCTCATGAGAATGAGACGCACTGACTGTTCGTTCAGATGGACAAATGGATGGACAACCCGAAAACAATTCCTCCGGCCACGGCTTTTGCCGGCGCAGAGGCATAAAAACAAACAAAATACTCATGAACTGTCATCAACACTTTATTTCACACTGAAACTGACATAGAATGAACATTAACAGTTAGTGTATCTCTCTCTAATGCTAGGATCGAGTAAGGAATGTAGATAATGTGTTACAAAACAGCGCATTTGGAACCTCTACACTTCAGCATTATGAGGGTAGGAATGTTTTGAGTATCAGCAATGTTAGAAAAAGAGTTTCATTCTAATGAAACTGTGAGTTGCGTTTAAAGAACAGCTGGAGAAGTGTTGAGGTGCTCAGTGGTGGAAGAGCCGCAGGTTGGTGTGCACCAAAGTGATGCCTTGCTCATTACAGGCATTGATCACAACCTGGTCAGCAGCAGAGCCCGCTGGAGCTGCGATGTACTCCACACCGCTCTACAGACAGACACACAGAGGGATGAAACGTTAGAAAAGATGGTTGGAAAGCTTGTCAGTACACTGTTTTCAGAGTTAATAGTTTCCAAAAGATATGATTTCAGCAGGTGTCTGCAGGCCATTTCCATTCAAAGTGTGTATAGTATGAACCCATGCTTTTGTGAAAGATGTGTTATAGTTACCCGTTTGGCACGATCTATGTTATCTCTGAAGGGGAAGAAGGCGTCAGAGCTGACAGCCACAGCCTGCAGGGAGCTGATCCAGTTCTTCTTTTCAGTCTCTGACAGAGGCTCGGGTACCTCTTCATACTTTGACTTCCAAACTTCCAAGTCTGGGCCCTGTCAACACAAAAATACACACAATACAGGACTTTTCATTTATTCTCAGTTTCTCGAACTTGACATGGCATTGAACATCAGACATCAACAGCTGAAGAGTAAAAATGAAGCTCAAAGTGGGGGGCCCCCGCCATCGCCATCTTGGCAGTGACTAGTCCAGCTAATCCAAAAATGGGCAAAGAGGTGCAGCGTGGATGGAGCTGAGGCGGCTAAAACACACCCACGTAGCTCAAAGCTACCAAGCTAGCTAAGGCTAAGAAGCTAAGCTATACCATGCGAGAGAACAGGCCACATGTTACTCCGAGTAGCCGGTCAACGTTAACCCTGTGGTATTGTTGCTCCTGGTTGCTGGTTGGTACCGGAGCTAACATATAAATTAAAAATACTGATGTTAGAATTTCACACACCTGAATAACTGGAGCACATACTTCTTCAAAAAAATCAATCAGTCACATGAAATTGTACGAGATAACGTTACAACTTGTGCTTTAACGTTCTTCACCATAAAGCACACATCTCCTTTTTTCTTAGAGTCCTCTGTTCTGTCAGATCGGTATAAAAGAGTCACGGTTGAATAGTGCTATCTGGTATTCCAGGATTTAGCCAAGTTTCACAGACATTACAGATCCCGATATCCCGTTGCAAACTGATGCGGGCACTGAGGTCATCCAGCGGCAGCCCATCATCCAACACCCGCACACTGGCTAGCAGACACCTAATGGCTGGTATGGCACCCACCTGTCACTCAAATTGGCCACGCCCTTAATTATGCATAACTTTAAGCCTTAATATAATTTAAAACAGGTGAATTATATAAAAATATCACACCACCTACAGTTGTCATGAACGGGGAAACTAGCTGTAAGCATGTTTATTTCTGCTGTAAAGTTGGGCATTTTTGCATGGTGGTCTATGGCTTTTGCTTTTCACGGGTAAATACACTGAATGGCTATTCTTTCAAAAATTTTTAATTTCTATAAAACGAAAATCCTACAACTAAACTTAACTACTGCTTTAACTTTAGGGTGCCTGTTGCCCATTGTTGCCTCCTTACCTCTCCAATGGTGCCGCTGACATACTGGTCGATTGCGTTGGCCATCTCCGCTCGCTTCACACCACCGCTAAACTTCATGTTCAGGACACGAGGGTGGTGTCTCAGCCACCAGTTATCGGCTTTGTCACCTGCCAGCCGTGTGCAGTGGATACGAGACTGTTGACCGGCACCAATACCAACAACCTGGAAGACACAGACAAGACAAAACATTAGAGAAAAAAATAAAACGTATAGCTCATTCAGATTCCTCTCTCCTCCTTTTATCTGCCTGTTCTTACCTGTCCATCTTTAGCGTAGCAGACAGAGTTGGACTGAGTGTACTTGACAGCGATGGTGGCCACAGCAAGGTCACGTCGAGCTTCCTCCGAGAGCTTGTGGACACAGAAAAAGGTGAATACTTGTCATTTAGATAGGATTGCCTCAATAATGAAAGAATTATTTAAAATGACAAAGCAGGATGAGGACATAAATACACTACGGTGACTCACCGAGCCCTTGGAAACAACGTTATTGAAGAACTCCTTATTGATGAGCGCTCCATTCCTCTTTTGTTTGAGATAGAGACCAAACAACACTCTCACCTCAGGCTCATCAGGCTCGTAGTCTGGATCCATCTGGGACAAACACATTGTTAATCAAACACAAATCTTAACTAAACTCATTCTAATCATCCTTATTTACCGATACAAAATGATGATGATAGAAATCTCTCACCTGAAGCACACAGTAGTTGCCATTCTTCTTTTTGGAGAGGATCTTGAGTGCCTCCTCATCATAACCAGGAGCAATGATACCATCCGACACCTGAGAGCAAGCAAATAGAATCATGGTTGAGCAAAGCAATGTTGCAGCAACAAAAAAACAACAACCAACTCATTTGTTTTCTTCTGTATACGTTCTCACGATTTTACCTCTCTTGATATAATCTTGGCGGTGGGAACGTCACAAACATCTGACACAGCAATGAAGTCTCCAAAAGAAGACATTCTGTCTGACCCTCTTGCCCTGGCGTAGGCCGTGGCCAACGGGGTGAGATCCTTCAGCATGTCGTGCACCATGCACACTTTGGCTTCCTCCTCAGTCAGAGGAACTCCTACTGCAGCTCCTTCAGAGGAAACATGAAAAGAGTCATTTTCACAGTTAAGGCACTAAAGTCAAATTCAAAGTGTGTGTCTGCATGTCTCTTTTCATCTTACCAGCAGGGCTGACGTGCTTGAAGGAGGCGGCAGCAGCCATGCCGAGGGTGCTCTTTAGCTCTCTGACCAGCTGCCAGGCGTTCAGAGCATCACACAAGTTGATGAAGCCGGGGGAACCGTTGACCACTGAGAGGGGGAGAAGTTATTTGTAGTTTTCTCCCTCTCCTCCTGTCTTATTTCTTTTATCAGCTGTTCTCTGACATGGTCATTTTAGGGTGAAAGGGATATATTCACAGGGCACTACTGCCAAAATCCCAGCTGTTTTATTTATCATCTACATTTATTCAGTTTCTGGCAGAAAGTTAGGTTAGAAGATGTGTAAAGATACCAGCACCTTCAACACTGACTACTTCACATGTTATGTATCGTTTGTTTCATTTAAACAAAAGTGTAGAAATGACAATGTGCCGTTTTACAGATGGTAATCTGCTGGACTAATCTGCTATTATAGTGAGTAGTTGCCAGGCGTAACCTTCAGTAAAATGGCTAATTGTCATTTTTACACTTTGGGTTTTGTATAAAATAAAACAATCCAGTTGGATTTCGTTATCTTTGTTACTTTTAGACAGAGCTAGGCTAGCCGTTTACCCCCCCATTGACAGGCTTTGTGCAAAGCTAAGTTAACCGGCTACTGGTGGTAGCTTCATATTTAACTGACCAATATGAGAGCGGTATTAATCTTCTCATCTAACCCTCCGCTAGTAAGCAAATAAGCGCATTTCCCAAACTGTCAAATCACTCCGTTAAAGACAAACCACTGAACAATGCTAACGCTGACACATTTAGGTCACTTGAGACAGTTGTGATGTGATGTGGGGTCTACCTGTGAGGGGGAGGGCTTGGCGCAGGGTGTAGAGTTGGGCGGGTGCTTGGTGAGGGTTCATGCCGTAGCGCAGAGACAGCTGGGAAACACCGCTGCTGTACTGTCCACGAAAGTAGTCCGATATGGCCTCGTCATACTGTGCTGTGTGTGTGAAGGCCTGAAGAGCAAAGAACATCAAATAGACTCTGGTGAGAAAAAAATACATCATCTTCTAATGCAGTGGTTCTCAACCAGGGGTCCGGGGACCCCCAGGGGTCTTTGAGGGATTTTCCAGGTGGTCCCCAGAAAAATGGGGAGTAGCTATTTTCACTATTTAATTCAGTGAGTAAGAGTCAGTGACTATTCTGATCATAGTCCACTGTTATTTCCTGAACTGTATTTGACAAGTATAGAATTCTGGTTTTAATCATAACAACCAATATATTTTCGATGGTTTCGAGGTCCCTGAAGCTAAATATTGCCATCTGTGACCTAATGTGTATCAATTTAGGGGTCCTTGACACAAAAAAGGTTGAGAACCACTGTTCTAATGTGTACCAAAGTCAGAGTTATAAACCTCAAAAACATTTACAATGTATCACAAGAATTTAATACACGGTCATGATGACTCTGCATTATCTATTTAGGTATCATCCCAAAGTAAAGCAACAATTTCGGAGCTTAAACAGAGTCAGTCATCATGTTAGACTCTGTAACCTAAACAGACGTTATAACACTGACTGGACTTTGTCTTGCATTGACCCTCATCTCTAAGCAAACACCATTAACATGACCAGGCTTAAACTAGTACTGAGAGAGAAACAATTTAGTGACTATAAAGCAGAATTATCTAAACAGAGTCATATGATGAACATATTAACTATATTGACTGACATTTGTTTCAGAAACCTCCTGGCTGTTCCTTATGTTACATAAGAATCTGGAACAGGTTACTAT
Organism: Sebastes fasciatus; assembly: GCF_043250625.1. Taxonomy (NCBI): domain Eukaryota; kingdom Metazoa; phylum Chordata; class Actinopteri; order Perciformes; family Sebastidae; genus Sebastes; species Sebastes fasciatus. The sequence goes on from NC_133796.1 coordinate 31,236,051, forward strand.
TATGCAACCATCACTTTAAGGCCTGCTCATTCATTAAAAAGCCAAAGGCAAGAGTCACCTCTTATTCCAAACTGAGAGTCTTTGTTCAATATTGAGAGAAGACTGGAACAAGTCTGAACAGTGACGGGGCAGGATTAACGGATGTTTGAGTAGATGTTATTAGAAGATCAATGAAGGCTGGTAGTTACACACAATGACTATGTTTACATGCACACTAATATTCCACTATTATTCCGAATATGACAATATTTGGAATTTCATACGTGTCGTGTAAACAGTATATTCTGTTTGGATATTTAGAATTAGGCCTTATTCCAAATGGAGCATTTTCAGATTAAGACATGTGGGCTATGCAGATATCCAATGTTTTAGGAGCATTCTTTGGACATAGTAATGAGCCTGTTGGATCTTTACGTTGAATCACGGTGACTACCGAGAGGAAGACCAAGAACATTTTTTTTCTGACACAGAAATTGGGGTGCTTGTGGGTGAGGTTGTCTCTGAACACTCGTTCCCTCCTCATTCTACCATTCACGTTGTCCTTGCAGTGCCAGTGCATCCACCATGCAGCATGTTACGAGTGTCACCGCAGTGTTTATATGTTTACAGCAATCAAACTGATCGATTCACTTGTCAAAATGATCGCGACAATCAATAATATCCCCCACCCTGGATATCATTTAAAAAAGGAAGTTTGGGAGGTGAACACTATTTATTTATTTAAGTTTTTATGGCGAACATGGCCTGCATTATGATTATAACTAATAATGATAATGAGGATATGGAGAGTAACGATTGTGGGAGAGCTGTCACTGGCTTTATTTCCTCACTTTGCTAATTTACACAATCTACGTGCAGGCGGTGAGAGATGTGCCGGGTGGAGGTGACTTGAGGTAGCAGAGTGTGTGTGGCACATCGCGGTGGCGCACTAGAGACATAAGAGCATCAGATAGCTGTTTGTCTATGTATACTGTATCTGTCCCTATCAAATAAACCATACATAAATGAACAAGTCGTGTCTTGTTCACTGCAGCGATTTTACACACAATAACTTTATGAAAACTTATATTGTACTTGGTGATATCTGCACACTATTAGAAGATATTATTCAAAATATTGGCGCTCTGTTCTGCTATTCTATGTAACCTTAGATTTCTACAACCCAATGATGATGATTTCAACAGCCACGTTGCTCCACAGCTGCGGTTATAAGCAACGGTTATAAATGAGAACCCAGCTCAGGATTGTGACATAGCAAATCAGGAAACAGTTTGTCCCGGTCCATTTAACACATCTCATCAAACTCGTAAGAAAAATGATGATCATGATTTCCAAAAGCCAAAGATGAAATATTCAAATTGCTTGTTTTGTCAAACTAACAGTAACTGAGTATCTGTGGGTTTGGGACTATCATAGAAAACAAGCAAAAATTCTCATTTGAGAACCTGGAACCATCGCAGTTTTGACAAAACAAATAATTAAACGATCATCAAAGTTGTTGCAGATTAATTTTCTGTCAATCAACTAATCCTCTCAGCTCTAATATAATGCTTTATGGTTCTGGATTCAAAACAAAATAAATGGTTTTTTTTAAGGAAAGCTGCTGCCAAAAAAAAAGCCTATGATTTGAGATTAAACAGAGTTGGAGTGTAACGATTCAACGATCAATATCATCGATGCAAAGTGAAAATATTGGTGCATAACGTCATCTTTAAGATACGTCTCTATTTTGAAATTGTTAACTGATAAAAACCATTTGCACATAAAAGTAACAGTGTAGGATCTGGCGGTATCTAGCAGTGAGGTTGAGATTGCAACCAACTGAAGCCTCTCCCGTGTGCCTATCCTGTAGGAGAGCTGCGATGGCGGATGCTAAAATGCGAATGTCCCTATGTAGAGGCAGTTATTGTAAGAGTAGTGTAGGTCGTTTGGAGCAGAGCCAGTGCGTAGAGTGTGTGAGTACGAAGGACGTGAGTGGAGAAGCAAAAGAGGCGGACTCCTTGAAGAAGACCCGCTCCCTATGTAGGTATAAACGGCTCATTCTAAGGTAACAAAAACACAATTCTTATTTTCAGGTGATTATACACTAAAGAAAACATACTTATTAATATTATATTACATTTTTTGCCAATTGATCCCCCTAAATGTTACACACTGGTCCTTTTAACATGAGAAATGTGGCACTTTATAGTGAACAACCGGGGGATCTATTTTGTATTATTATTTATTAAAAAGAAGATATTTTTTTCATTTAAATGTCGGGAAGAGCCCAGTAATAAAATTGTAAAATCATAATTTAGCTGCTTCTTGTGAGTTGATATAAATGTAAATAATTGTGTTAAATATATATGAAATATGATTTTGTCTCATATCGATCGCAGGCCCCTGAATTTAATCGAAATCTTATCTTGGCAAACTTTGAGATATCAGCAAATATCGTATCGTTGTCCAAAGAATCAATAAAATATTGTATCATGATGAAACTTGTGATTTACACCCCTAGTAATGAAATGCCTGAAATTTTACACAACCTATGTAAAACATTACAAAGACACAAATTACTTTGTTTATAAAAAAAGGGATTTTAGAACACTGACATACTTTGAGCTCTTAAATCTACTTTTTTTTAAAAATAAACCCCTCCCCCCCTAAACAAAATGTGCAATACTTTTTGCACACTGATGTTCTTCAGTCAAAAAAAAGATCACCCTAAATATTCCAGCCTTGTACAAATTCAGTTCATGTACATGCAAGCTAAATGGTGGGGAAAAGATAGAAAGAAATACGTTACTTTGAGGGCCAGAGTCCTGCGTGTTTCCAGGGTTGTATCTTTGTCTCCTGAATCCTCCATCTCCTTGGCAACCAGCGAATAGTCAGCCGGATCGCACACTATAGTGACCCGAGCATGATTCTTGGCCGCGGCTCTCAACAGAGTTACGCCACCTGGGAAGAAAGAAAAATACACATGGTAAAAAGCATAGCATTTTAAATATTAGAGGTGTAAAAGAAGAACGAATTGCTTTTTGCAATTTGACACGTTAATCTTTGGTTGCCCTGCATTACGAGTATTATTTTAAGCTTAACATTCTGGACACAATCTCATATGATGCACAACTCACCGATATCTATCTGCTCCACAGCATCTTCCACTGTAACAGTCGGTTTAGAGACGGTCTTCACAAACGGGTAGAGGTTGCACACCACCACTCTTAAAGAGAAAATACATAATGAATGTCGTATTCTTCAGAAGAATTCATCATCTGTTTGAAAAAATTAAATAAAATACGCATCCATACATTACCGCAACACAATACACATCATGAACATATTTAGGGCGACTGTTCTAATTCTTACACAGTGACACAGGTAAGGCTTGCACTTCTTGTAATTATAGCTTTCACAGGGTGTTCACGTTTATGGACTGATGAGTTGTTTCACCTTAAAATTTTAAAAGATATGATTGGAAAATGGGCCATCATTTGGGCAATTACAAAGATTAGAAAGAACATGTGAGGTATCGTGCACAAGGACCCTTGTGTGCTCAAATTTACACTATTAAATCCACAGGTGTTCATTTCAGAAGGCTGCATAAAAAAACACTTGCTCTGATATAGAGTTAGACTACTCTCCGTCCTTTCATCCACTTTATCGTTTTAGGTGAATTAAACTGCAGGCTTCTCTGTCCCAAAATCTAACTGCTGTAGGGCTGCACAATTATTCAAAATTTGATTGAAATCTTAATATTTGTTAAAGGCTAAATGTGCGTCAAAATACCATTTTAAATTAAATATTGTGGAGCCGCAGAGACGTCCTGACCTACACATCATATTCTACAGACTTAAGACATCTTTGTTCTGTACAGATCCCTGCAAAAATCCCACCATATTTATTTTAATATGTTTTTCAATGAAAATGAGAATAATGAAGTAAAAATGATCATTCCCTCTAATATCGCAATTACAATATCACTCAAAAATAATCGCAATTAGATATTTTTTCTAAACCGTGCAGCCCTAACTGCTAGGGCAACAATTATTGAATCTGTTGATTATTTTATCAATTAATTGTTTTATCTTTAATATCTAAAAATAGTTTAAAATGCCCATCACAATTTCCCAGAAGCAAAGGTGACATCTTCTAATGCTTCTTTTGTCTAAAACACACAAAAAAATTCAATTTACAGTTTTATAAAACAGACAAAAGCAGCAAATCCTCACATTTGAGAATCTGAAAGCAGCACGTTTTTTTCAATCTAATTATATATAACTATGAATGGCTCAACATTTGGCAGGCCTTTTGGCTCATATCGCCCCACTCCCTACTTTTTAACAAACTCGTATCATTCGGCAGTTTAGAGCTAACGTCGTGCTAACAGTATAGCTTCATATTGTAACATCTTAAAGCACTGACGCTGGACATACACTGTACGATTTTAGAAATGTTGTTGTGTAACTCCTACTCCAACTGTACAAGTAGATCGTTTGCGATGTAAAGCCAAAGGTCACAATTTATGTGCTCACACTGTACGGTCCGATCGTCAGCCACGACCTGAGTGCTCACACTGTACGTGTGAAAAACAGCCCGTCGGCCCCTGCGGAGCGTTCTGGCAGTTGACAGTTGTCAACAAAGATTTGTTTGAAAGCTCCGAGGCAGGTAGAGTTTGTTTGCAAGCAGAGGTCTGTACGGGTCACAATGCTAACAAAGCAGAAACATGCTGTCTTGATCATCTGTACCATCCTGTCAGCTGAAACGTCTAAAAAAAGAAAGAAAAGAGGTGCCGGCGTATATGGACTCGCAGGTGACTAGAAGCCGTGGACAGTATGGTTCCATTTCGCAGAGAGAATTGGAGGTAAGCGAGCTACGTTTTACTATATCTATTGTAGCCTACATTGTTATCTTGATAGCTACGCTCTGATTACTGTAAGAAAAGCAGAAAAAGGCACCGACGTTGGGGAATCGGCTCGTGGCTCTGCTTCAACTGTGCGAGAGCCTGTGGACGGCCGACCAAATATTTCTGACATGTCAGAAAAACGACACCCAACGAAGCTGAAATTCAGTCCGACTCTAAAATGAATCGTGTGGCTCAAAATTCGGGCCAGAAACGGGCTGAAATCCTACAGTGTATGCCCAGTTTACCACATGTGGGACATTTTTTCAAACTTGTCTGTAATTGTTCAGACATAAGAATCGTGAATCCTTGAACATAAAAAAAAAAAAATCCCTTTGAATGTCAAAATGATGTTTTTTTAACCTAAATGTGCTTGTGTCATAAGGGCCTCTCTCCATCACAGGGTCAGTAAAATGAATGACTTGTGTGGTCACATGACCAATTTTGTCTATGGTTGCCCAGAAACAAGGGGTGGCTCCACTTCCCCACAGACTCAAGTCACCCCACTCAATGACAAAACTGTGAAATCTCTTTATCTAATCACATTCTTCTCCTTCTTGTCTTAAACAAATGAGAGTCACAGGACGAGCTTACAGCAGGAGCAGCAGTTTTCCAATAAACCAGCCGCTAAATCAACTGCACGTGTTTCCTAATGGGACAAAGCAAGTCTAAACTCCAACCATATTAGCAGCTTGTGATCTGCCACAGGTCATGCATGCTGTTAACATTCAATATCACCATGTTAACATACAGATGTGACTGTTTTAAAATGTGCATTTCAGTGTGTTTTAGATGCATTTGCTGTGCTTCGCTCACCTGACCAGGCTGTAGCCCAGCTTCTCCATGTCTGCAGCATCAGTGGGGGTGTTTCTGGCCAGGATGCCTCCATGGACGGCAGGATGCAGGGTCTTCACTCTACCCCCCAGCATCTCCTGATGTCCAGTCAGCTCAGACACATCCCTGGCACACACAGACAGACACTGACAGGTTAGGTCACCCATATGCAGCTGCTAGATTTAGTGAATTTGTGGGGAATCAAACACTGGATTTAAAGATCTCATATTGTAAAAAGTGAGATTTTCATGTCTTTATATCATAAAGCAGGTTTAAGTGATATATAAATACTGTGAAAGTATCAAAACGCTGAATCCACAGAGAAATACAGACAACATGTATTCAGAAACTGAGCGTTTGAAACAAGCTTTCACATTTGTGATGTCTCAAATCTACAATATGTAGACAATTTTACAGTTTTAAACAAACATTCTAAATGTGTCCCAGGTTATTTCCTGTTGCAGTGTATGTGAATGACGTCAGCTGTTAGGAAGTACACGTGGACCCAAGTTGTTTCCTAGCAACGCAATTCCGTTGAAATGTACTAAAACGGAGCGTTTCTGACAGAGCGTGAATACAGGTATATTCAGACGGACAGTATGAGAAAAATAATGTGTTGTTTGAACATTAAAACGTGTAAACATGTTCTAGTAGAAACACAAAATACAAGTATGAACCTGAAAATGAGCATGATATGGGACCTTTAAGTTGTATTTGAAGGACTACTTCAGCACCAACCTGACAGCCAGTCGAGCATCCCGCAGTTCCTTGGCTGTTCCTCCTGACGCGACCAGAGACAGACCAACATCCACCAGCCTCTTGGCAAAGTCCACCAGGCCAGTTTTGTCTGACACACTCAGAAGAGCTGCGGAGGAACAAATACAATCAGAAAAAGAGAAGTAAAGATGTGTTTTAAAGCGAGGTAAAGATCACCACGCTGGCTAATGTTAGCAGCAGAGCTAGCAGCCTGCATGTCGCACTACTAAACTTTATAATGACGACAGAGTTAATTAAAATGTGAATAACCCCTCTTACCGAGCTGTGAGGAGGCCATGCTGACGGTCACCGTGTTAGTCTGCAGTCTGAGAGGAGGAGAAGCGGGTTTATATCTGCAGGCTGCACTCAGTTTAACCAGGAAACTCTGCAGAGGAAAGTTGTGCAGGCTCAAACAAAAACTACCACACGCTGTTCATCGCCTCATCATGTGCTTCAGGTCAGGAGTAGAGAGACCCCGCCCCGCTGAGGACGGCCCGCCCCCCGAGGCAACACAAGCGCACCCACAGGAGCCCAAAGGAGCCAAAGCCTATTTATCTAAAACTGTAATTATGAGACCATGTCTTTTGCAGCAGCTATATTGCAGCTTATTTTTTGTGCATCAACAAACAAATTAGTTTTTTAGTCATTTATATCTGAGGAAGCTTGATAAAAACTAAAAGCTGCAGAAACAGTCTATATTTGAGAGTATGGACAGATCATCAGCTGGTCACCTTGACTGCAGTATTACTTGCACAAACATTCAATATGTCTTTCTGCTTCTATAGTCAATCTATACTGAACTTTGAGTCGTCAGGCCAAGTGTCTTCTTTTGTTTTGCCACACGAGGGCACACATTATTATTTATGTTTGTATTATTTATTTATTTTGCACAATTTAAGACTACACAACATTGTTGTAACCAACCAACATTGTGAGTGGGAAAAAATAAAAAACATAAAAACAGATAGGAGAGAGTGGGGTAAAATGAGCCAGTGGGTAAGTTGACCCACCCCCTGTATCTTGGCAACTGTGATTATGTTTTGTCATGTGACCATAAATTCAGGAAGTACCCATCATTTCTATCTTGCTGTGATGAAGTGAAGCACATGGGAGAAGTAGTAAGTACTTTTTTACACCAAAAACAGTTTTTTCCCAGTCAAAGTACATTTTCTGCATGTCAGGAATAATGACTGTTAGGTCAAAGCAAATTTATCCAGGTCTAAAAAAATACATTATACATGTTGGTGATTTACTAAGATATAACACCATGTTAATCCCTTCGCTAAAGATTAGCCTGAATTGCTAAACTGGGCCATTTTTTCCAAAATGGTAGCTATGGGGCAAAGTGAGCCAAAGGTTATGGGGTAAGTTGAGCCACTGGCTCACTAATATTCTACTGTTATTCCGAGCCACTGGCTCAACTTACCCCACCATAAATTAACCAAATTAATTCTCTGATGTATAAAATGGTATTACTGTTGAGTGTTACACAACTTGGTTTGATTTTTTTATGTGTTAACCTTTATAGAAGAGGGAGATAAAGGAAGTAAAAACAGTTGGTTACAGTGGAACAACAGAGGCAAAGAGGGTCCTCACAGAGGAGGTAGAGAAGGAGCTTGCAGACCATATCAAGAAACTGGCTGAACAGTTCCACGGCCTTACTCCAAAGAAATGCTGTGAACTGGCATTGGAATTGGCAGAAAGAACAACCTTCCTGTCCCCACCAACTGGAAAGAGCAGGGTTTAGCAGGTAGGCCTAGGTCAAACCAAAGATCAAGACGAAAATCACAGCGTACAGCAGTTCTGAGGAGAGTGTGATGCCATCCCATTTGATGAGAGTTCTAATGATGAGAGAAGTGAATCAGACATCTCAGATCTGTCAGTTGGTGACTTTGTCATAGTAAACTTTGTATCCAAAGGCAGAAGCTACCATTACATTGGCTTGGTTGAGAGCCTGGAGGGCAACGAAGTGAGTGCAAGATTTCTCAGAAGAATCCGGGGGAACACTTGACGTGAGAAGCCCACCTTTGTATTCAAGGAAAAGGATGAGGCATCTTTTCCACTGAGTGATGTGCTGAAGGAGCTACCTCAACCTCAAAAGGCTGGAGGAACTGCAAGGAGGGAGCAACAGTTCATATTTCACTGCAACCTTGACGACTGGAATATTGTCGAATATTGAATGATATTTTGATTGTTCAATGGTCTTGAAACTCACAGGTGGTTTGTTCTCACAAGTTCATAACTGTGAAACTGTTTGTTAACACACTTATGCTGAGGTTTAAACTTAAAAACTCAGATGTTCAGTTTACCCTACGATGGCTCAACTTACCCACTGACTCGGATCAACTTACCCCTTACCTGGGGCAAGTTGAGCCACAGGAGCACTTTTTTTGGGAAGGTCATTTTTTCCAGACAGCTTTGTGATGGATGCATGCTGATCATTTCATTTGATAGGAGAGATCCTGAATTTAAGGTTCAAGTTTTCATTCTGCTTCTGTCTCATTTTTCCTAACCTCGAGGACAGCATAAGTAAAATTTGGCTCATCTTACCCCACTCTCCCCTACATGGACAACATGGGGAAAAGCAATTACAAGACAGCAATTAAATGACCCTTTAAATGACTTTTGAAACATTTGACAGATGAACAGTTTATTGATAGATGTGAAAAGCTACTCCATAATTTGGTTCCCCTAAATCTTATCGAATATTGACCCCTACTAGTGATGAATTTAGGAGGATGAAGATCTAGAGATTGATGGGTTGAGTAAGAATGGACCTGAGAATTTGTTTTAAAATAGGTCTTGTTCAGGAATATTCCCACCAGAAAGTATTTTATAAATAAAAACACATATTTGAGAAATATGGACATGCACATGGACTTTACATGTCTGCAAGTAATAACAGTTTTACATTTTAGATCAATATTATTTCACCACCTATTATCCACATTTTAATATGGTAAACTTTCATGACAGTATAGGCTGAGTGAGATGAATGTGCAGAGCTGCTGTTGAATCTCTTCACCAGGGACGCTGGAGGTCAGTCACAGTTGATAATTATTATTATTAAATTATTGCTTATGGCAAGTTAAGCAACTTAAGTTTTATTTTGAAAGTTCATACCGGAAGTGTGGGTATGCTGTAACGTCTGTATTGACGCTGCTTTGACTAGTTTAGCAGTTCCTCACTGTCACCACCAGAGGGCAGCAAACAGCTGTGGTTTTAAATACACAGATCAACATCTCCTACCATCATAGAGGCAGACTCAGGAACTGATAATGCTTGAAAAAATATACTTTATTCAGGTTAAACTGGTTAATTAAAATATCCTGTTGCTAACTTGACCTGTGTATTTAAAATCACAAGTTTTAATATGTATCTGTTTACAGAAACAGACAACTTCTCTGCAAAAACAATGACTTTTGGAGGAGTTTTTTTTGTCCTCAGCCTTTACTGCTTTAAACAGCCAGTCAGGGCACACTGTAGCAGCCTTGTGTTTTGCTTTTGTGTTATGTTGTTAGGATGTTCCTGTTGCCCTGTGAGTGTTTTTTTGTTTACAGAGGACAATACATAATTAATCTGAATATAATGCCCTCCAGTGGTCACAGGTAGAAACTGCATCATAGAGTTTAACAAGCTAGCGCCATTGCAGACTTTATTAGGAATAATACAGTTATCAATACTGATTATATTCTTTAGATGTATCAATAACACATTTATATGTTCATAATAGTATCTGTATTTCTAATATATACTTTGTTATAAAAACAATATAAAGCCCTGCATCGTGTAATGTGCTAAGAAAGTGTACATATCCCAGAGGGGTAATTATATTAACAAGGCTGCATTGATGCCAACTTGATGAATGTAATATTGCAGTTCTTCACAGTGACCACTAGAGGGCAGTAAACACTATGATTATAAATACACAGCTCATCTCTTTGCTTTGTACCACCGGCTAGTATTTTTTTTCCTTTTACCTTAGATTTAACAGCGGTGGTTTATTGTTAATGCCTTGTATCTTATATCATATCGTGTATTTGTCATGTTATTATTGCTTATAGCCAATCACTGCCATGACTATAACCCGTCGTCCCACAGTGTAGGTTGAAGGTTTTATTTTGAAGTGATCCACCGGAAGTGTGAATATGCTATAATGTCTGCATTGACGCTACTTTGACTAGTTTATCAGTTCCTCTCTGTCGCCACTAGAGGGCAGCAAACAGCCGTGATTTCAACCTCCCATGAAGGAAATTTGAAGGTATTTGACTCAAAACAATGCAAATTTCACATAATTTTGGACCATTATTATTATAACTATAGATAACGCACAAAAAGCTTAAAGACAAAACCTGCTATAGTTGAATAATTATTTTATTATTTCTGGCAATGTTTTCCTTTAAAAAAAAAGAAAAGAAAAGGTGTTATTATTTAATTTAGTTTATTTTAATGGCAATGTTTTCCCTGTACAATCATATTCTGTAAATCAAACAAGCAGATTCAGAAAACCGAACATGGTTTTATCTGCACAACTTCTATTTTTGATACTTTATTTTATATTTTCTTTATATTATAGGCTATTGTATTCCTATTTTAACTTGCACTCTTAGATTCTCGTTTTGTTTTTACTTACGTGATCTTCCTTCTTTTTTCAGATATTGTTTTATACATATTTAATAAGCATTGTTGAGACTTTTCATTGCAAACGAATGCCTCTGTAATTATTATACATATTATAAATAAATAACTTGAACTTGAGACTCTGAGCAATATTTTTTACTCCTAATTACTAAGTTTTGTGCATATTTTATTCTTTAAATCTTTGGTGCTCTTCAAGATTCAAGATTCAAGATTCACTTTATTGTCATTTCACTGAGTATTTGCATACACAGAAGGAAACGAGATATTGTTTCTCCCAGCAGCTCCCGTCAGTGCATTAAAAAAAGTATAGAATAAATAAGTATTAAAATGAACATACCTAAAAATAACAATAAAAGAATAAAATAAGTAAACGTTTCAGACACACAATTTCACACAATTTGCAGTCATACACCCAATTTGCAGTCGTGTTTAGCAGCAGAGAAAAGTGCATTTATGTCCATAGTAAAGTGCTGTTTGCATTACTGTTGCAAAAATTGTCTTTGACATGTGACTAACATGTGACTATGAAAAAAAAATCGAGATAAATGCCTTTTTTTTTGTGTATGTGCATTCTTTATTTTAGGATAAAATGTATTTAGCCTACAATAAAAAAACGCAGACTTTTAATGTTTTCTTGGTTAAATATTTGTGCTCATCAGCACTATTGAAGGTTACATTGACACCAAGAAGCTCATCTATAATTGGTAAAACACCTGTAACATACATTTCCTGCAACAATAAAGGACGCTCATGAATACACCGCCTTTTCAATAAACTTTATTGGCCCAAAAACGGTGCCTTTCTGCTGCTTTGGGAGCTTGTTTTCAGTCGGACAGATGTGTATTTATTGTCCCGTCACTCAGCGCTCTACTCGGCCATTAGTTAAGTGCCAGCAGGCCAGCAGAGAAACCTGCACCAAGACGTGTGATTACGTTAAAAGATCGCACAATCTGCTCATATTTACGTAATGAGAGCGACATTTTGCTGATTGATTAAACTACAGGGTGTAAAATATCTTTAAGGGGCTCTCTGATTTATAATCCAACAAAGCAGAAAAAAGAGGCCCATTTATTTGTGTAACTATGAAAAAGGGAGTTTCTGGTAACAGCTCAGTGTTTGACATCTCAGGGTTGAGTTGAGTGATTCAATAGACACTGAAACATCTTTATAGAAACACACACACAGAGGTTTCACTGAGCATTATTGGTTAAAAGAGAGAAAGAAAGAGGCAGCTGAGGGCAGTCAGCACTTTAGTCTGGAGAACTGACAGCATTATCAGCAGTAATTCACACAGGGATATTTTTAATCAACATGACTGCTGTATTCAGATTAAATTAGAGGAGAAACCGGAATCAATGACCTCCATATATTGCTGCATGCTTTATCAATTAGCTGTGATTTTTTGTACTGTGTCAGAGGGGCCTGTGTCATAAAACAGGCCAAATGGCGTTTGTCATGCAGCTGACAAGTCACACAACTAAATGAGCTCCTATCGATTCGCATGATTTTTCATCAGCCAAATTAAAAGCTGCAGTTTGATCGAGGTTCACTCTGCAAAGCTTGTTATGGATTCTACTCAGCCTTATTAAATCAAATCTGAAAAAAGGTCAATGAAAAGTCCTTTAAGTTAAACAAGTAACTGGAAGTGTTAATGTGGTTATTTGATGCTGCTGCATCACCTTAACCAGGTTGGTTAAAGCTGTGCTGTCACAAAACCCTCTGATACCCACAAGTACAGGGGACTTTAGGGGGGTACACAGGGTATTTATGGGGGTACACGGGGTCTTAAGGGGGGTATATGGGGTCTTTAGGGTGTACACAGGGTCTTTAGGGGGCTACACAGGGTCTTTAAGGGGTAGATAGCAGGTCAACAATAGATGTCACATAGAAGTGGTGTACATCATCTGAAAGCTGGGAACATGAAGATTAATTTGAGATGCAGCTCAGCACTGTCAAGTTGGTCATAAATCATAAATAAAGATGAATTAATAAGTGAATTAATGAATTAAAATACATTGTGAACGTATATTAGAGCGTAGAACGTGATGATATAAGTTTGAGATGGTAAATCCTCTTGCTCACTTATGTTATAAATTGTTGCAGCAAGTTTTGTGTTGATACCATTTGTTGCACAGATTTGGTGCTAAATTTAACCATTTTTTACCACTTGAGAATTGATAAAAAATTATCATTAATCCCTCTAAAATACCACATAACGTCACAGAGACCTTGAGGAACACCATAGAAAAAGAGATGCTATGATTTTATATCAAAAACTTTTTTTAACATTTGGAGATTTCTGCAAGAAGTGCATTTTTTGGCAATTGGATGGTGAGCACTTCTGTTGTGGAAACTGCTCAGAAACCCCCTTATTGTCAATCTAGCTAGTAAAGCCATCATCCTCTGAATGCTCTAGGTCTCTAGTTTGTGGCTGTAAAGTTTCATGATGCTGTGATTATCCTAGAGGTCACCACAGGTCATTTTATACAGTGAGGTCAAGTTTCAAAAAATGGTTTCACTACAATGAAATGGCTACTATGGGGACTAACATCATCACACATGAATACAGTTGGGCTCATTTGATCCACAAGAGTCTCAGCTTTACAGTGATACCCAATTTATGTAATTCCAAGACTGTTTAGGGACCCCAGTATGTAGAAATATTCAAATACACCATTTTTAGAATAGGTGAAAAACCACAGTTATACTGCAAGCAAAAAATTGCACAGTTTTTGCCCCAAACTGCATGTGATTATCATAAAGTGGGCATGTCTGTAAAGGGGAGACTCGTGGGTACCCATAGAACCCACTTTCATTCACATAAATTGAGGTCAGAGGTCAAGGGACCCCTTTTAAAATTGCCATGCCAAAATTTTGCATAACTTCATCTTCAATCTATAGCTTGAAAACTGAGCCTGCTTCAACCCCTTAAAGACAGAACAGTGGCTGGGCTCGCAAAGTTACTCCAGAGCATTTCTGATTGTGTGGATCTACATTTTCCCATCCTTCTGCTGAGGGTTGATCCCTTTTTTTCGAAAAACAAAAAACAAAACCTATGATAGAGAATTTCATGCTTTATTTTGATATGTGTTACCAAACACGGTGCCCCACAGTATTTAAACAGGGTCACAAATTGTGAGTAACCAAAGATTGTGACCCTTTATATTCAGATAACAGATAGTAACATTTGATAAATGGCACAAACTGTAGGGTAGAGCGCACTAACACATGGCAGGGGGAATAATTGGTCGACACGTTGGTCTTTTTTACAGTCGATCTTCTTGTGTCACAGAATTTGACGGGTCACAAATTTCGACCAAAATCCCAGCTATCAAAACTTGTGACTTTACATAAATACTACGGTGGTACCATGTTTAGATAGACATATATCAAAATAGTGCATGCAATAAAGTGTAAACTATAATAAAAACATTTGCAGGGGCAGTATTAATTCCCTGTGTAGGTCACAGAATATGATCCTCCAAATTAAACAACAAAATACGTTTGTGATTTTGGGATACAAAAATATGTCTTTGCTTTAATAAACTACTCAGAAACACAAATAAAAAAAAATTAAATGTTAGTGATACACATATAGTCAATAATATAAGTGGATGGTTTTGCATTTTATACTCAAACATCATCATATTTGCCGAAACCTTTAGACAACAGAGCCATCAAACTACTAAACCACTGCTCCAGTAAAGGTCTCTCATAGATTACTGTCATAACAATACTGTTTTTGAAAAGTGTATTGACATTACTTTTAGTTCGGTGGCCATTCAGCTTTAATTAATGTCTGGGGTTCAATCAGGACTCAATAAAGAAACCTCAATCCGATAGCTGCATTCATAATAAACCTGTGAAAAGTACTACTTTTAATCATTTAAGTGGAAGCCATACATCCTGAATATAGTCTCTACTACATGATAACACTGACACTGGGTGTGTGTGTCCAGCCAGTTAAGAATGCATTTAATCACTATATAAACATGTGACATGTGGTCTGAGAAGAGGCTAAATGACACCATCTTTAATCACAAGCCTTACATGGGTGGCCATTAAAACGCCCCGCCGCAGTTACACACACTCATCATGCCGTTGCTCTTGGAAATTAAAATGGGCCCGTGTGACATCACCATCAGGCTTTTGATTGCTTTACTTCCTCTTCATTAACTTAATTATTTGGCTATCAGTAAACCCCACCGAGTAATTAATATCTGAGAGCTTCTGTAATAAATTAAAACTGTGAACTGAGGATTGCTTTGCTTTGCTAGCGGAGGCCGCGCGGTGGCTGTGAACCAATGGGAAGGAGTTAAAGGAGATGTGAACACAAAAAGTTTTTCTTCACCGTTATGTTGGATTGTTAATGAAAACATGGAGCATTTACCTGTGAGTGAGATTTAAGTAGACCTTTGTGGTATTTCTGTCTTTTGATTACAAGTCACAAGTTTGTCTTGTAACCACTTTGGTCCAGACGGCACCAGCAGGTCAACAATTGTGGTTCTGAGTGAAATTACTCTTCAACTATTAGAGGGATTGCCATGAAATGTGGAACAGACATTCATGTCCGCTTTAGGATGAATTATAATCTTATTGTCGATCTCTGACTTTTCATTTAGTGCTAATTAGCAAATGTTAGGATGCTAACACACTAGGCTAAGATGGTGAACATGTTAAACATTGCACCTGCTAAACATCAGCATGTTATCTTTGTCGTTGCGAGTATCTGAAGGAACTGGCCTTCTACCTCCAAGAGGTCAAGGCCCAGTTACGTGTTGGTTAATCTTGTGTGACAAAGAGAATTTCCAAACAGATGAGTTAAAGCATAATGATTCAATTTATTCCGAACAATCAATGTTGCATAAGTAAAAATAAAAGAGTTTACAGATATCTGGATCCAATCAACGTGTCCCTGACAACATACAGTGCATGGGTCAGTTCGTGAAGTCTGAACCCCGAGCTATCCCTGATCCAGCCTATTCATGGTTTACACAATAGTAATATTCATGAGCTTATGGCACGTGATGTCTCTGCTGCATATCTTCTTCTTTGTTATCTCCTTCTGACTCCTTTCTCTCTTTGACCTTGAAAAAAGAACAGAACGTGCCTCCTCCCTGTCCTCGCAAACACTTCATGCACAACAAATCCAACAATCAGGTTATTTCAGGTCATTGTAAGCACTTTTGTACATAATAAATCCAACACATCATAGACTACAGTCTATGGCGATATGTTAGCATGCACACGTTAGCATTCAGCTCAAAACATCGCTGTGTGTCGACTCTTACTGTGCGTTCAAATACCCATACTACCATACTATTTAGTATGGCAGAAAAATATTTAGTAGGTCCTAATACATAGTATGTCAAATGCAGTATACCTAAAATACCAGGATATCCTACCGTATCCGCAAGCCAGCATGCTTTTCTGACTTTTCTAAACTACAATCCTTTGCGCAGCAGATATATGAGCAAGAGGGTCAAAGTTCAAGGCGCAATGTTATGGAGTGCTGCAGGAATGAGTCCTGTAACCCGGAAATGCACTTCCGGTTCTCTCGTCTCAAAGTCAATGGGTTTTTTGAATGGGTTTTTAGTTAGAAGCCTGAAATAAGGTCTGTGGTTAACACAAGCTGAAGAGATTTTAACATTTTGCTCTATGACATAAAATACATCAACAAATACCCCACTCATGAATTTCGAAAGACTTATGTGTCTTAAAAAAGGCGGTTGCTAACAAGTGGCTAAATGAGATTACAAAATGTCATCAGGCCGACTCGTCCGCCTTTACAGCCTCGTTGTGTATACTCGTGTATACTCGCGTTCATGAGACCATGGTGTAGTTTGTTTATAGCCTATGTTAGCTTTTTACTTGTGGCGATTACTTCAAAAATCATAAAAGTGATGTTCATTTGTGAAGATTATCTTGCTGAACGAAACGTGTAAATATCATGAACATGTTATTACTACAGAGTTTATTTTCTGCAATAATCCAAAACTCAACGGAAAAATCCCACTGGCTTTTTTTTGAGGGAACCAGGGTGATTCTAACTTCCTGGTTGGCCTACAAAAATACTTTATCCCTGGAGCCCTCTGTAGAGAGGCGAAGACCCGCCCCTTGTGGTGGACCAACATGGGACCTTATTTCGGAAAAAATATGAACGAAATAATGTCCCATGGAGTCCACCGGAAGGGGAGGGACTTTGCCTCTGTATGACAAAGTAGTATTGGTGCCTTCAAATGAAACTCGTGAGCTCGTGGGTTACAACATGGGATGTTGTGTACACAATATGCTTGGTGTTGGTTAAGTCGTGAGAACAACGCTGCTCAGCAACGGCAATATTAATGTTACTGTCGGCGTCTAGAAGTCACAGAGGATAACAATTCAGCCAGCTAGCGGGTAACATAATGGTGGAAATGCAAAGACATAATGACAGAAGAAAAAAGATGAGGTTGTTGGGAATATCAACATTTTCCTCAGACATATTATAAAATTATGAAAAAAACAATATTCAACTAAAATTACAATATATTAATTTATTATGTACCGAAAAATTAACTTCCATGGCCTCCGCCATTTCTATCAATAAACACATCACAACTCGTGAACCCAGAGTTTTCAGAAACTTTCCACTTGCGAGGTCGTGCATACCACAAGAGGGGGGCGTTCATATGGACTCTTCTCGTGAACTGGGTAAACACGACCCCATTTGAAGGCACCATTCGTCCCAATTGAATGCATACTGCATGCAACAGTACATACTTTGTAAGGGCAGATGAAGTATGAACTAAAGTTTTTTTTTAAAAGTATGTGATTTGGAAGGTAGCCCTGGTGTTTGTTCTTTTCTTCTTCATCTTACATTATATAAGCATTTCAACAACCTCATTCAACTTTGACCTTGGGGACAGTTGGGATTGATCTAATGTCTCATTACAGGCTGAACTTTACATGCTGTTCCCATAATAAAGTTATTCTCATCACTAATTATTTTTTATCCATTTATTAACATTTGATGGGACCTACTAATCAGGAACATTGATCAATAATTCATTCATTTTCTCAAGTTCTTTTTTGCTATCATTTTGTTTTATTTCACAGTTTCACCACAAACAAGTTTCGGATAAATACATTTATGATTCATGTTTGCAATCATTCAAATAAATTAAGATCATTTACATGTAAGTGACGAGAACAAACTCATCATCAAGAACAATAAAACCCATCAATGTTTACACATAAAATGCACAAAAGTAAATGTAAGTCATGGGATGTTCTGCAAAGCATTTGCCTCCAAAAACATCTGGAGCAGCAGATGTTTCTGAGCTTGTGTTGTTTCTTCAGTCACAACATCAGCTTGTTTAACTTGTTTTGTTTTGTCTTCATGATGCAGTGGAGGCTGCTGTACATTCTCACGCTGTCTGAACGCGTCCTTCATTCATGTAGTGATCTGTGTTCACTGGGTGGAGCTCCAGCTGTCAGAGGATGGAGCAAAGACAAGGTGACCGGAAGGTGATTGGCATGAAAACAGCAACATTTAGGGAAGAAATGAGCACCTTTTTTTCTCAGCATGCTACAAGATGTACAGTACTTAGAGATGATTTTATTCACGGATAGTTTATACAGTATATTTGTGTCATTTGTGTGTTTGGAAATTGTCTTCTCTAGTGACCACAAACACAGACATGTCCAAGTGTAATGTCTCTGTAACACTCAGGAAATGAAACCGGTGTTTGCCTTCTCACAGTCCTGCTCCGATCTTCCTGTCACCTCCTCCTCCTACTTGCACCCCCTCCAGCTCCTCATCAGAGAAAGGGCTGTGGCGATTGAAGCCAACGTCGGTGCTGCGCTGCAAGAAGTCTGTGGATTGTGGCATCCCAACAGGAAAAACATGCTCCTCTTCTTCCTCCTCCTCCTCCTCCTGCTCATCCTCCTCCTCCTCTTCTTCCTCCTCTCCATCCTCCAGATCAAGCTCTATCCCTCTGTCGTCTGGACTCACAGCTCGTCTGCTCTCTTTTGATTTGTCCGTGGCTGTTTTTCCTCCACTGCGTTGTTGCTTTGTCTCAGACTGGGCCGAGGCGGTGGCCTGCTCCTTCGCCTTCCGGCTGCGTTTCCACTTCATCCTCCGATTTTGAAACCAGATCTTGACCTGCAGAGAGATGACAGAGCAAAGAATATGTGTTCACAAGATGCTCACGTTTAGGAAATGTAGTCCAGAGTTTGTCTGAACAGATTTAGAGAGATATTTTTTCTCTTATTTGCACAGAAGTAATTCTAAAACCTGCCGGTATGTTCTGATTCTTTAGACTATCTTCTCTGTATGTGTCAGAACTGGAAGAGGGATCTCTGAGGTTTCTACTTTTTTTTTTACCAGTTTTGCCAGAGCTGTTCTGATTGTAAAACCCTCTGAGAAAAATCACTAATTCTGAGTTATATAAATAAACTTGACTTAATAATGTTGAATGAAAAAATCATAGACCTTAATATTCACTGTTCTTTACCTATTGAAATTAAAGAACAAAAACTAATTTAGCCTACTCCTGCAGAATTTTCACAACTTCAAATTAATTGATAATTCATAAAAAACTCTTTATTTTTATTCTCCTGCGAGTCTTTGGGACATCCAACGATAAAAGCACCATACCTTTAAAAAAATGCACTTGAAATATATCACTATTTATGATAAAATATACTATAATTATAACTCATCAACACTACCGGATTTATAAAGGAATATGTAATGAAAATAGAAAAACAAAACATAATTTAAATCTCACACATAAAATGCAGAGAACGTAAAAATGCATCTTCGTTCAGTTCTTTTGGAGATAAACTCACCAGGATGGTGACATCATCGCAATAATAAAACAACATAAACATACAGTAATGTGTCTGTTGTACAATGTGACCTGTCTGCCCTTTATTTCAATAAACTCCTCTTTGTTAAATCCATACATGAGGGGAAATTTTAGCAGTTTAACAGTTAATCACTGTTTTCAAGAACTAATGTCTATTTTAACATTTTACCGTGACACTACACACTGCTACTAATGGGCTGGTTTTACCTATTTTTATGCTTTTAGACAGCTCATGGTCTGTTTTTTTAGAATAAAATATCCTACATGACTGTATTTGGAAATGTTATTCAGGGATTTTATAACCACTTTTCTGTTTTAATTTGGATTTTGTGGCAGAATTTGTGTTATTTGTCTGTGACTCATTGTTATTGCTGCACATCTCGGCCAGGAAACTGTTGAAAAAGATTTCTGATTTCCGTTTCCTGGTTAGATAGAAAATAAATAATAAAACTAAATGAATCAAAAGTCTGTTATCTACAGGAGGCATCTAAATAATGTGTCTGCTCTTTGTTACTCAGGTGTAAAATCCAGTGGATGCTGCGGCTTGTCTGTATAGCTATAGTTTGTGTTCACTTTGAGACCGAAAGCTGAACAAGAATATTATGTTCAGTAAACTTTCTTTTCTCGCCTCATTCTTCTTTCTGTGAATCTTCTTTTTTAACCTTGAAATGAAGCTGTTGGCTGAAGCAGACTGGTCTCTCTTACCTGTGTTTCAGTCAGCATGAGTGAGGTGGCCACCTCAAAGCGTTTGGGTCTGGACAGGTACTTGTTGAGCTTGAACTGGTTCTCTAGCTCCAGCAGCTGCTGACTGGAGAAGGCGGTTCGGGGCCTCCGGCACTTCCCCAGCAGACCAGCCTGGGGGCCCGCTGCAGCAGGAGCAAGAAGAGCAAAGTTATCATCTGTGGCTTCACATTTATTATTGATTTTATGGCAACATATTTGATATTTGATATCAAAGATTCATGGATTCACTTAATTTTTAGTGGAGTTTTTTTGTTATGTTTAACACACAATGTTTAAATATTTTTGTTTTGATAATTCAACTAAAACTTATTTTGACATATAATAATAAGTTTATTTGTAGAGCACTTTTCAAGCACAAAGTGCTTTCCAAGGAAATTCACATCATGTACAACAGAATACACTGAAACATAAATAAGAAAATAAAGGAACAAGCATATACATATTCATACAGTTACATATGCACATATATACACATCAGCAAACAGGCATACAATACATATCTGCCCTTTAAATAAGATTCAGGTCTTAAATTAATTATTTGCCAGTATAAGTGCCACCAGTCTTATTTATATAATACCAAGGACATAGGAAGTTCAATATCATTTTGTGGGTGTGAACAGGCACACATATGGCCTCACTCTCTCTCGCCATCATTAACTATAATAGCTTTACTCGGGTTTATTGTTGACGGGGGGACACGGCAGAAGGCCATAAAAACACAGGCATGCCATTAACTTAATGAAAATTCGATGAAGGCTTTTGGGATTTTATTGATGAACTACAGAACGTTTTAGGTGTTTGTTTATAGTTTCTTCGTCACACAAAGACAATTTTCATCGGGTTGGCGTTTATAGAGAAATAAATGGGCCAAAATTAAAATATGACACACAGATAAAGAGTAAACAGAGTAAACAGAGGCCAGTGTAGTGGACGGGACGATGAGGCTGTTATTAACACTAAATATATGACGATCTCTGGTATAACCTTGAATAAATACAAAGAATGGCTTGGACAACAAAAATAATATATTGTAAAGTATAATTATGGCTGTGAAATTAATTCAGCAGAGAGCTTTTTCAGTTTCAATAATAAAAAAAAAATGCAAACGCTTAAACTGCTTGTTTCTGTGTCTCATTCTTCTGATTTCATCCAATTTATATTTAGTTTTTTATAATAAAAAAACATCTGAAGCATAAAAGGACAAATCATCTAGCAAACTTACTGAGTGATATAATTTAAATACCAAATTGATTATTCTGAAAAAAAAAAAAAAAAGATAAACAAACAATAAATAAGAAAAATCAAGCTATTAACATATGCTAATTAATTAGGCCTATTATATTATCTGTAATAATTGCATATGTTAATATTAATATTAGCCTAATATTAATGTGAATAATAATTAAGTTTATTCAAAATTAACTTTCATTTGACAGTGTGTTTGTGTTCAATGAGTTTACAGCAGCTCAGCGGTTCTTCAGAGGTCAAACATGAGGATTAAAAGATGTAAAAGCTGATAACAGAAACATGGTTCAGGACTGACACAGATTAGTGTCTGGAGAATCTTAAAATTATATTTTTTCTTTGACTTTTAACAGTCAAAAGTACAATAATCTTATTTTTTCTTTGAGTTTTAACAGTCAAAAGTGCAATAATCTTATTTTTTTCTTTGAGTTTTAACAGTCAAAAGTACAATAACATTATTTGATCACATAAAGGCCTGTACTACTCACTGCTGTAGTCCTGCAGCCTGGGCATCATGATGCCTGCTCGGATCCAGTGCTCGGCCATGGCAGCAGCCTTCAGGTGCTCCGGGTAGCTGCTCTGCGTCAGCTGGGTGAACCCGGTGTAGAAGGCCGGGTGCTGCCCACCCAGCGCGGATAACGGGTACATGGGTGCATGGTACATGGCTGGTATTGCAGCGAGTCCTGGATGCGGGAGGTTCAGGAGACCCGGTTTGTGGAGTAATCCCTGGAGCTGTGCGGCGGCTCGTGGAGACGGAGTGTCCGCAGACCGGCGGCAGGACGGCGGGCTGCCGGCCCGGCTGTCGCTGCTCTGACCCGGGGACAGCTCTCTGATCACCCGGCTGCTGGGCTCATCTGCCAGCAGGGCGTCGATTCTGAAGTTTTTGGATTTCTCCATCATGACGGCTTGAGTGAGGACTCAAAAAACTCTTAAAAAACCCCACAAACGCTTGAAGCTTGGCGGGTGCGCACCTGGTGCCGTGCGTCAGAGCGCGCGCAGACAGATGAGCTTCTTCCAACTCACAAACTCATATGATAACTTATAATAAACGTTTAGGCAAATTATACTATTTAAAAATAAGCATTAATACATTATCAACTTGGAAAACTTCAGACTAAATGACTGACATGTGCATCCCTCCATCTATTTCCTTTACCTGCACATGCCTCTCTGCAGCATCACACCTCCGTCCTGCATGCTGTTTAACTCTATAACTCCACATAGAAGGAGGCATGTGTCTGCCTCCATCAGCCATCAGCCGTCCTCCTCCTCCTCCACCCTGCAGGCCGCTGGGTGTGAGCTGGGATTGGCTGGAGGCTGAGCTGCTCTGACGGGCCTCTAATCAGCTAATTACTCGCTCGTTTCTCCCCCCAGAAAGCATTCAGAGTGAGTTCAGAGTGAGGTAATGTCCAACCCTTGTCCCGCCTGCAAACACCTTCAACTGCATCAAAGCAAGGAGGTACATTAGAAGATTAGCCGATTGTATTTCCAGTATCTATCTTACTGCCAGCTGCTCATACCCAGCCATACCTATAGCCATAAACAAAGAATTATATCCACCAAACTAATTATTAGTGCTGCAAAACATCTTCCACACCTTATAGCAACAACACATTGGCTGTTGTTCAGAAGGATTCTGATTGGGTGACTTTAAAAAAAACAAAAAAAACATTGCGTCCACTTCAGTATTTAAATCATTAATATTAATGACTGGCTTCATTCTCATACTTAAGGCCATACTAATGCCATTAAAGTTTACGATCAGGAATTGCACACAAACCATATAAAAGTCTAATGACTTGGCAGAAGAGGCTATAAGTTAATTGGCCCTCTGCTTGAGGTGAACTAATGTCACATTAAGACCTGAAGAAGAGGCTGGCATCAGCTGAAGTGGAGTCTGACTTCTTCTCTTCAACATGGTTGCATGTCTGTCAGCTAAATACAAGCACTTCCTGTTATTTCACTGACAAACATATAGAACCCAAAATTAGGCTAAAGCAGAATAAAGTCTAAAAACCTTTTCTAATTGTGCTGCAGACACAACCAATCTGTTAACATGTGAATTAAGACTATATGCTTCTTTTAATTAGCCATGTTATATCGAGAATCTGCACGTTGAGCTAAACAAATGTATAGGACACAAATGACAATCAACATTTAAACTTTATGTTAAAGAAGAGTGATCTTTTTTTTTTTTTTTAAATGCAACGTTTTGGTCAAAGATCTCTGGACCTATAACCTTTTAATAAAGTGATAGCCAATAACCCACAAAATAAAAGCCTCTATGCTATAATTGTTAATTGTGCAGATTTTTCAACTGCTGTTTATTCAGTAAAAGGTTTAGTTATATTTCCTGTAAATCTTTAATTATTTTATTTCCCAGAAATGTCTAAATTATGTTTCAGAGACTTCTTCTAGTGGGGAAATACTGAATCTTTTATCTATTCATTATTTATTTGTTGACCTAAAAGTAAACAGATCTAAATAGAATATAAAAACAAAATACTGTAATTCAGGAAGCCTATACTAATATACTACTAATATAATTTTAGTTGTAGGATGTAAAAAGAATAATGAAATAAAAAATGACCTCATTTCTGACAACTTCCCTCTCCTACCTGACTACCAGGTGTGCAGAAGACAAGAGATGAAGTAATTGATCGATTAAGTGATCAACATAACATTCATTGGCAACAATTTTGATAATCGATTAATTGTTTTGTTTTTTTTATGCAAAAATGGCACAAAAAAAAAAAAAGATCACTTGCCCTAGCTTTTCAAACGTGAACATTTTTTTGTTTTATTTGTCTTCTATGATTGTAAACGGAATATCAGTTATTTTTGGACTCTTGGTCAGACAAAACAAAACAATTCAAGGTGCCACCTTGAGCTCTGGAAACTTGTGATAGGAAATTTTTACTATTTACTGAGATTTTAAGGACCAAACGATAAATGAAAATAATCGAATAGTTGCAGCCCTATTAGACAATATGAAGATTACATCTTCCTTCTAGAAATGAAAGTCTAATCTGGAGCTAAATGGAGCTGCTGTTTGGTCTTGAAGACATCCATTCAAGGAGTTTCAGCAGTTTTAAATGGCTTCATCAGTTCTTCATCACTTCAAACACCTTCACTAACAAACAGCAGCTCAGATGTCACAACGTTATTCTGTCTGATTCAGCCTCCCAGCCTCCAGCCAAAACACCTCTAGATTGTGTGTCTCAAGAAATTGAAATCCATTCTGCAGATATGAATAAAACACTACATGGGAGACCCCCCACTCATGATATGTAATTGGCTGGAGCACGTGCGGGTGCGCGTGTGTAGTTGACCTCCAGAAGATTGGAGCGATGCTGCAGGTCCACCTCTCTCTCTTTCTCTCTCTCTCTCTCTCTCTCTCTCTCTCAGTCAGATTACCTGCTGTCTCCAGCTCTGATATAGAGGTAATTTGCTCCAGGGAAATCAGTGGTGCTTTCTGCCTGTTTCTCTCAACCTCTTCCCCTTGCTTTTATGATTTGAAAGTAATTTAAATAGCCAGGCCACGGGTACATCCGTCACCGGCCTGTTGACAGAGAGGCGCACAAATTAAATTGAATCGGTGGCTGAAAGTGCGCTCCTGTCTCCTGTCTCCTGTTTCCAGTGTCAGCTGAGCAGCTCTTTGCACATTGTGTCGCTCTCCTTGCAGACATCAAATGGTGCTGTATGTATGCATATAAGCCACGATAGTCAATATTATAGTCAATATATATAGTCATTATTATAGTAAAACAACAAAATGTCAGCAAATGCCTTAAATTCTTTGAAAAGGTTATTTAGGTCAGGTCCAACTTTAAATAATTCGGACTTATAAAGCAAGCATGAAGCAAACAAGTTAATAATTAATTAATAATAATAACTAATAATGAATGAATAAATGGAGATTTTTTAACGTTTTTTAGACAAACAATATGAGATGCAGGGACCAGTTCGAGGGTCAAGGGCAACATTTCTTGTTGGGCCCCTTTGAGGGAATTTGAAAAACCACAACTTTAAAAATGTAAGTGCAAGACAAACTAAAATAATGAAGGTCTTGAAAGTTGATTTTAAAACAGGGCCCCTCTTCAAGACAGTGCCAAACAATTAGGTAATAGGCCTGATGCAAACTGTCATAGTCAATTAATCAAACTGCTACTTAACTGACATGCAGTTAACCAGGGATTTTAGGGCTCATGGGGGTCTGGGATTTTACCATGTTGGTAATCCACTAACAGCCCGAAATAAGCATCTATCTTTCTCACCTTCCAGCGTGGTACAGGTGCAGTAGGTTTAGGCTATAACCCTTCCTCTGTGCAGGCTATGGACATGATTTAACTTGAGAAGCAACTCTCCCTTCAAAATACAAAATGACAAACTGCAGATACACGATTCAGGTTTTCAAGATAGGCTATTCATAGTTTGAAATTCCAAAGATATCTAAGTCAAGCATTTTAAGCCAACATGTGTCAGCGCCGGTTGGTCCCCCACTTTGTTCCACTATTGGATGGATTGCTATGCATTTCACTTTTCATCAGGTCATTTTTTTTTCATTTGCCTAATATGGTTTATTATCAAACACTAGCAAAACTTATGACATTCCCATCAGCCTCTGCTGTTTGTGTTTGGCAAGCCCCCCGGAAGAGCGTCGGGCTGTGAGGCGAATTTTTGTAGTGGCCAAACGGTGCAACCTCCGTGTCTGTCACGTGATGCCATCGGGCCCAAAAATACTTTTTCCCATAGACTTACAGGAAAGAGACGTCTGTAAATTAGTGGATCATTTTTTTTTTAGGTAAATCAACTTCCCAGTACCAACACTTGAATAGCCCTTATTTAAATCATTAGGTCCTAAAGTTGTGAAATGCACTAACACCTGAATCAAGAGTTATTTCCCTTCCTCCATTCATGTGAATGAGACCCAGACCCAGACTGGAGCGAGGGCTGGGAGGCAGAGGTAAAGGAAACGCTACTGCGCCTGCTCTATGGGCCGAATGGATGCGGAAGATCGCTGGTGATGCGGGTACTTTATCACTCGGCAGTGGAGCCATTTTGGCTTCATGCGGCACTGAGCAACTCTCATAGGAATGAACGAGAGCCCACTTCATGTTAGCATGTTGATGTTAGCATTTGGCTCAGAGCACGGTTGTACCTAAGTACAGCCTCACAAAGCTGCTAGCACGGCTGTGGACTGCTGGTTTTGTTTTCCTTTTGCTTCCCACCTATAAATAGCAGAGATAGTAATGTGGTCCTATATCGATCCATTAGGCAAAAGCCTTTCAGAGGTCAGGGTCAGCCACAGTGCAGCACAACGGGACAAATACAATTTACTGTGTTGCTGACAACACTTCAGCAGTGCGGATGATGCTCACAACTGAGTTAAAAATGACAGCAATAGCAAGACGTAGACTAGTTCATCAGATGGATTATCTGACAATTGTATTCATCTTAACATTGACTCTCCTTTCACACATGTCCTCACATGCACGTGCCCTCTTGAACCCTCTGCAGAACTCTCAAAATGCGGCGCACACCTTTCACACCGTGAGAAGACAATTGGTTCAAAGAGGCCGCCGACCCTTGACGACGCACTACAAAGCCAGAGTTTACCGACGAGTTATGCAGTCAGTAAATGTAGCGGCCGACAGGAGTTTACTGAAACATTAAAGAGCTTATCAGCAATTACAGGTATATTTTTCAATCATTACCACAGCTCTGAGACAGCCTGCCCTGTCCTAAAACTAATCCCAGAGTGCTCTTGTGCTCTCCGTGTGCCGACACATTATTTACTCCCACTGGGTCACTGATCCTCGCTAGTTTATTTAACGTACTGATAAGACCCTTCAGACCCTGTTGATAAGTGAAACTAAAGAAAGTTCAGGAGCTGCTACAGGTATTTAGTCTGATAACATAGATCATATAAAAACATGTCAGCATGCAACGGACCATGTAAGACGTGCTGATTAATCCCGATACGGCTTGCTTCGTATGTGCACATTCCTGTATCTGCTCTTCCTTCAGGCTTGTTGCGACATCTGCAGCTTTCAGGGACGCTGACCATCAGCACCAGTTTTCCCACCAGGCCTGGAGTACAATGTCCGGACGGCGGCTGTGATAAATGATTCAAGTGCACAATGAGCTTTCTGTGCAGCTCTAATTTGACTAATTCCCACAACGTTAAAGGCAGACGATAAATCAGCTCGCTTTGTGCCAGACCTTGAGACCAAAATTAATGTTGTCTCATTAAGGAGATAAAGGTAATTTATTAGAGTTTTACTTCTCTTCCCGGTCTCTGTACCCTGTCCCCTTCATTTATTAACCAATATTGAGCTTTGCCATATGACATCCAGCCCACTGGATGTGAATCTCCTTCTGTCTGTCTTTGCTACTTTGGCCTCGTCCCATTTCTCTCATCAGGTGTGTATCAGCACTTTCAGGAGCTGCCGATGGAGGCAAAATGTAGTTGTTTGCAGAGCCTGGAAGTCATGTTATTTGCTTGTGAATTTTCTTTTTGTAAAATTCATTAGTTTATTTCCCAGTTGCGCAGGAAAAGCTACTAGAAAAGCAATGAAAATATGATTTTATGAACAAAAACAATGCCTAAGCACACACATTAAGGCTATTTATGCCAGCATGTAGAAACATTTCACAATGCACCAAATGAGTACAACCACAGAAGCAACTGTATTTTTCAATTATCCAGTTGCAAAAAACATTTTGGTTTATGGCAAAAGGTTTCAACGAAATCCATGTAGCTGAAAAAGCTCGGTCCAACAGCAACAACACTATATACATTCACATCGTATCGTTCAGACCGTAATTATGAGCAGCTAAATAGGAAAAAAAGCATTCACATCAGCCTCCGAGTTGCAACTCTGAGTCTGAGACATCAAAGATTTTACTGATCGTAGCTC
Organism: Sebastes fasciatus; assembly: GCF_043250625.1. NCBI lineage: Eukaryota > Metazoa > Chordata > Actinopteri > Perciformes > Sebastidae > Sebastes > Sebastes fasciatus. The sequence goes on from NC_133796.1 coordinate 31,264,937, forward strand.
CCATTTGGTGAAAAGAACAACAGATGTGTCGATGTTGCGAGATGGCTGCAAAGCCACCACCACTGGGAGTTACATCTAAATCAATAATCCAATATCAACACTAGATTCAACTAATTTTAAAGGAGTTTGATTGTGTCTGGTTTCACTTATTAACTAACCCCACCAAATACATAACACAACAAAAGTAGGCAATTAAGCCTATTTATCTGGTGTGACTACAAAACTAGCTGTGGGGGTAACCATCTTGGAATAATGCATGGACGCCAAGCAGTCGGAATAATGTTTTTTTCTGTTCTTTCCATTCTGGCTACATTGCATGAACACAGTATTATACGAGAGCTGTGAAGGCTGACGCAGGCTGACGCTGGTCTAAAGCTGGCTGAGTGCTGCTAACTGGGATTAGACTGCCCTCCCAAGAAAAACAACAGCATCACTTGTTTCAGGAAGTGACCCAAAACTACATGTTTACGTTCAAGTGCCGTAGCCCTCCGCTGTGGTAATTATGACGGGAGCAGAACAGGAAGTATGGTGACATAATAAAGCAACAAAGTTCACATAAGGACGAAGTCGGGGTGAGTCGATGGGTCAACAAAACGTCAGACTTTGATAAAGGAGACTGCTGTTTGTTTCCTGTTTCCGTCAGTCAACCACTGTTCCCTAATCTTAACAAAGTACCTCTTTTAACCCAAACCATGATTTCTCCCTAAACCTAACCATCATTTTTGTGCCTAGAGCTAACCCAACCCAAGTTGTCAAATCATAAAGCAGATTTACTTTTCAACAGTTTTTATTAACGCTTTTAAAAGCCACAGACAAATTGTGTTGTCCTGCCAAGAGGGGTGTCACATCAGAAAATGCTTCAAGGGTGTTGTTTTAAAGGTCAGTTACAAACTCTGTATAGCCTAACAAATTCGAAATTAGTCTGCTTCCCCTAAACCTTTGGCAAGACATTACGTGGCCATACATGGCCGAGAGCCGGCTCACATTTGGTCCTCCGGTACCAGAAGACAACCGACACTCAGCCAAAATCAGCCCGACTCAGATGGCTAACTGGGATGTTTATTTAGTAAAACATTTATTCCAACTGTGAACCCCAAAGTCCAATAGGTGCTGCTGAAGTATCGAGATGCTGCCTAGAATGTTTTTTCAGTTAGCTGTACATTATTTGCGAGTAGTGGATTACCTTTACATGATAAGGAGCAGGGATATGACAAAAAGAAAATTAAGTACAGTTAAATTAATATTTAAAACGAACACTTTAGCTTTCAAAGATGCATGGATAAATCTTCTGATTATAAGATGACATTGGATCATTTAAACACTCCTCATATAAGAATGATTTGTCTACAAGAAGCTTAAAGGTACAGTGTGTAGGATTCGGCGGCATCTAGTGGTGTGGTTGCAGATTGCAACCGAGAACCCCTCCGCTTACTCCGTCGAGTGCAAAACAGGGGTAACGCTGTTGGCCTCGCTCAGAGGCCATCCTTATCATAATAATACTACTTTTGTACTTTTGTTTGGTTTGTCCGTTCTGGGCTACTGTAGAAACATGGCGGAGCAACATGGTGGACTCTGTGAAGAGGACCTGCTCCCTATGTAGATATGAAGGGCTCATTCTAAGCTAACAAAAACACATTTTTTTTAGTTTCAGGTGATTATACACTAATGAAAACATAGTTATGAATATTATATTCCATTTCTACTAGAAGATCCCCCAAAATTCCTTTAAAATGAACAAGTAAGTAAGTATAATATAGGTATTGCATGCTTTTAACTGTGATAAACTATCTAACTATGTTTTTAAATTAGCAACACTTTATACATAATGTTTTTAACATGTCTGTAAACCCAACTGTATTATTTAATACATAAATAAATAAATAGAAAACAGGTATATTTGTGTGTATTAAGATATCTAAATAAATGCAACGTGTTTGATTTAAAGGCGTCTCTTTGGTGTGTTAATCTAATGACAGATTTTCTGATCTGAATATCTCCGTTGCATCTTTCAGATATGATCTTAGCTAATCAATGGCAGCTTAATAAAGTGGACACATTTGATAAACCACAATAGAGGCAGACCAAATAAAACAGCAACGGGTTCAGAGTCTGCCTAACATCTAAATTGGGGAATTCCAACCATGCGACTCTCCAATCTCTTTCCCAGCTCACCTGTTTATTTTTTCCACACTGGAAACAAAAGCTTCCTTTCAACATAATCCAGTCCAGTGTGAGTTTTATGACCATTTAATGGGTCCTTCCATCTAACAGCACTGCGTTTTACTATCACCCATACAAGGGCCCCATTGTGCATAGACATAAGAGATAGGAGATAAATACACCTTATCAGCCACAACAAGACATCATTACTTTCACCCTGCTATCTCACGGTCCCTCTCCACCAGGCATTATCTGGCTACTTGTGAGGATATTCAGAGCAATCAAGTGCTTTGAAGATCTCCGCCAGTTGGCTGTTTGCTCTTTCCGTTTCCCGCTTCTGCAGAACAACTCAGTTTCAACTGTACAGAGTTATAAATACAATGTCTTTCAGCCATGCTTTGCTCTCTAAAATGACATTTAAATCTTCATGTAATTGCTACTTTGGGGATGAGGCTTATTGCTCATAATAGCATGTCCTCTGCCATGCTTTCCGCTGTGAGGAAATCGCCCACTGCCATTAGCACTCAGGTAATGTCTTCTTATTGCCCAATTTACGCGTTAACACTAACCAAAGGTTACTGAGGGGAGAAGGACAGACGAGCGGTGAAAGATAGTGAGAGCAATACACAAGCAGGTTTCTTTTTTAAGTTAAAACAATTCTTCCACTTGCAGAAAATGTATTAACAAAATAACAAGAAGTTTTAAGTTGGTTTTGGTTTTTGTGCATTGCCTTGGTTTGACCATCACTCTACTGATTAATACTGATGATTTTAAACTGGTGATACTGCTGGGAAAATGATCGGTGTTAGGCAGAGTGGCAAAACTGTAGGGATGTCAGTCCGTCTGTTGGTTGGTCCACCTCTTTGGTCCAGACTGATCTATCTAAACAACTGTTATAGTTCGTCATTAAATTCTGTACAGACATTCATGATCTCCCAAAATATTCTCATACAACGGCTCATATGATATCTTACAAAAAAAGTTATTCGTCCTTTTTGTTTGTTGTCCAGCAATACATGTCAATTTCCACTTGTTTACAGGCATACAGTCTTTTCAAAATAAATTTCCATCTTCACAGAAAACAACTTGGTTTAGGCAACAAAACTACGTAGTTAGGTTTAGGAAAAGATCATGGTTTGGCTTAAAATAACTCAGAAAGTGGCGTGACTTAAGTAAGTAAAAGTTACACAACAAATAAATCAACGTTGACTTCTGGTTTCACACGGGATATGAACTCCGGTCTCCTGGGCGAAAGTCTGGTGTTTTTTATATATTCAGTATGGTATCCTGATTTTCATTTTACTATCTATTTATGCAGTGACAGTGCACAATTAAAACAAATTGCACCACAGCTAAAAGCTAATTTGCATCTGTTGTCCCTAGGCAGGTGACTGCCTTCACCACAGCTAAAAGCTAATTTGCATCTGTTGTCCCTGGGCAGGTGACTGCCTTCACCACAGCTAAAAGTTTAAAAGAGCTGCTTAACAGAACTGGGAAATTAATGCTGCAGAAAATAACATCAAATAGAATATTTATTCACTTTAAATAGAATGAAATGAACTCAAGAACGGGCTCTATGCAAAATAAGAGACACAGAATCCAGTGAGAGGGAGACTGCATGCTAGCTGTACATCCCCTGGTGCATTTATGCAGAATTTACACTGGGTTTTATGCTGCCTGGCAGCTTTTATCCTGTAAATCCAGTGTTTTCTTATTTTCTGGAAACTGAATCCGTTTCTTCCTGTGCACACAGAGCGGCAACTAATCTACTATCAACTTGTGGAGGACAGGATATAAAAACAAATCAGGCAATCAGAGAAAGCTGCTGATTCTGAGGACAAACAGGATGAACATCATTAGTAACATTTTGAATAAACAGACCGTAAAAATATTTTTCTGTTACTTCAAGGAGTTGTTGTGATCCGTGAATGAAGGGCCATGCAGATTAGAAAACTAATTCAATCACACATCAGGCTAATCTTTTAAGCAAATGAATCTCTCTGAGGTAATGGTAGTGCCACCTCCCATCAGGTAATTTCTGTTAGGACGCAGTCAATATTCCAAAAAATTTAAATGAATTGATCAGTCACTTGACTTTGTCAATAGACTAATGGAGCGCTGCTAAAATCTGTCAATCTATGAAATTGTGGCAGAGGTAAATCACAGCATTGTGTTGTATTTTAATGGCTCTCAATTGATCAAAACGTCATCAGAGGTGTGACAAAGTGCGGTCAGTCCGGCTCCTTTGGCAACAGAGCTCTGATGAAGTGACAGAACAGTCAAAATACCCCCACAGAGTACCAATAGACTGACCGCTATTCATTTAGCTTCATCTTAGTGCATTTTACAGGTGACAAGACGAGAAATACAGATACAATTAGATCTATGTAAATTAGAGCTAGCCTTTTTTTAAACTGTCAATAACTTTCTAGCTAACTAATAGTGTCCAGTCCTGCGTGAGACACTTCTGTAACTAATTTTATGTTTTAGCCTCGATTCACAGCACAGCATAATATACGGTACTGCACCACTGACTGAGCAATGAAAGTTTAAATACAATCATCTCTGCCTCATTCACTCGTGTTTTCTTCACTCCTTGTTCGTTATATTTGTTCTGTTTATGGTTACAAGGGTAGAGAGGTCAGGGGACTCATCCCTCTCTGTCAGGGTCCTAATTGGTTTGAATAAGCTGCCCCTCCTCCCGATAAACTACATGTGCTCAATCTTTAAGGTAGCCTAAATCATTTTTAGTCACCCTGTCACAAATAACAACTGTAGAGAAGGACAAATCCTCCATCTCGCTTGGATTAAAAATGTGCTTTACAGGTGTGAAACAGTCAAACTTTCCGTCAAAATCTGTGCTTATTTTTGTATCGGTACAGAGAAACAAAGACTCTGGATGTATTGTCAAATTTTTTTAAATCACCGTTAAATCAACCAACATTTAAGACATAAACCAACAAAATCTCAACCAGTTTCTACACTGAAAATCTGATAAACCATTCAAATGATGTCAAAATGATGAGTCTTTGAAACTCTTGCACAATGTAGTGGCACAGTTTGAACTTGCTGTTAGTTAGACATTAACTTACATTTTAATAAACAGTGAAATTACTACTCACTGCGGAATCTGAACAGTATTAATTGTGGCTCAGATTTCTACAGACCAAACATTTCTGATAATTTTCCTTTAAAAAAGGGTTGACTTCAGAGATTCTGCTCCTGATTTGGCTGATCTTCTGCTCCTAACCTCTAGGGGTCAATGTAATGTCTATATATTTAAAAAAAAAACTAAAAAAAACTTTTCTCTCAATCTCTCTTCTTTTCTCTGTCTAGGTAACTATTCACTTTTTGCGTGTACAAACGAGTGAACGCCTGCCAGGAAAGATTGTGCACTCAGCCAGTTTGCACAAAAAGGCCCTTAAATACCAAGTATGCCTTTCTTGATTTCCGAATCTTTTGTACGCCATGTATCCTGTACTGACTGCGATGTAAACGCATCTGTGTATAAATACTACGGTAAGAGTTAGTGAGTTGTTGGCATTTGTGACGTGTTTTCTGTAGTTGTTTCTGTAGGTGTTTTACTTAGTCTACTTACTTATTTTAAGCCCAGGCATTGCATTTTCCCTTACACTAACTAAGTGGTTTTCTTGCCTGAACCAAAGTTAGTGGTTTTCTTGCCTAAACCTAACTGCATATGTTTGTGTGGCGTATAAATAACACGCGAAAAGCGGCGTATAAATGACACGCGAAAACGCTAAAATGCGTACTCGTGACACGCGAAATGTCTGTGTAATGTCGTTGTATTTATACGCCTTCCTGTGACACCATCATCCCCATATTTAAACAATTCCCGCCACTCACACACTCTTTGTTTCTTTCGAGTATACCCAGCCTTCAGAGCAACATTAATCTAAATCTGAGATCTTTTTATGCGGCTCTCTATGCTCCACACTTCGTCCATGTATACTTAGGATGCTGTCTGTAATTTGGATGTTATATTTGGTCAACATTTCCTTTAAAAGGGTTGTATAAACATACTGTGTTTTCTCCAATTTACACTATGACCAAAGTTAAGATCTTTCTGAACTTCCCAACTAGTCACTCCTTTATTATCTTTTGTAAGTCAGTCCCAAGAGAAACTCTTACTACCCAAAACTAATTCCAAGAGAGGAGAATAAGCTTGTACGTATATTCATGCCTCCTCTCACTGGTTTCCTGTAAGTTTTAGAATAGATTTTAAAATATTTTACCACTGATTTTTCAGGCAGGCTCAAGCTCCCAGCGAAATTGATATTTCTTTACCCCCTATGAGCTGCAGTGTATCATCTGGTGTTTGCCTAATTTTATCCTTCTTTTCTCTTCTTTCAGCACTGTTTAATACTTACTTATGATGAATGAATACGATTCTAACTAACTCAAGTCCTTGATATTGTGTTTGTTTTTCTCTGGTGGTTTTTATTGTCTTGGTGTTTTTGTGTTGTAAAGCACTTGACAGGAAAGTAAAGTAAAGTAAAGCACTTGAGTTGACATCATCTTTCCACGTGTCCCAAAATTATTCCGGGACAAAAAGTTCTTCACCTGCCATGTTTACATAGGTAAACCTCATGTTTATTGACATTTGTTTTTTGTTCAAATATCCTTATAAGATTAGCACTGTTTGTGATGTTCTGTTTGCTCTTGGTGCACTGACGTGTTGAGTTTCAGGAAATGTTCCAGGTGTGCCAAGCTGGGATCGACTCAGAGCGAGCTAACTGAGGAATTAGCAATTCCATAATTGGCCGTTCTGTCAGAGGTTCTGACAAGCCGAGAAGATGAAGTGGTCACAAGTGATTTGTCTCCTGCTCTGTCTCGTACTGTGCCAGCCCGACACAAAACTTCCCTCACTAATTTGAACATCCATGTCCTGCTTTTCAGACTTCTTTATATTTCCTTCAAAGACTGTAATTCAAGCACATAAACACAGCTTTATCAGAACACCAGGGTTAGTGAACTAGTTACTAGTTACTTTGCACTGTTGGGTGTGGTAAGAAGTGCCACAGAGCACACTTGTGACCACATCCATCAGTGATGCATTTGAACTTTTCAACCAGAGAAGGAAGTGAAACGCTGCTTTTCAGCCTACTCTTTAAAGTGCCCCTATCTGTGTGATGCTTCATCCTTTGGTCAAACTAAATATTTGAGAGCAGCACTGTTCCATGGGGTATTAATCATCTTATTTAAAGAACATTTAGGACACATATGTAGCAGTGAACCTCAGGATCAACAGGTGTTTTACCCTAGCCTGAGAAAGTCCCCTGAAGTATAATAGGTAATCGGTGTTTGCTCCGTCTGACGATAAAAAATATCACTAAGTGTTGAGCTGAGTTGCCATTTAGTGAGTTAAGTGTTGTAACTTGAGGATGTCTGCTACTTAGAGACCCCAGCTCTTTGGGTTTATTATAGGGTTGCTGCCGGCATTTCGGATTAAGATGGTAGAAACGTGAACATGAAAAGTACAAGATCCTAGTTAATCTTCATTCTGTCTGTAAGTCCGACAATTTAATATCACCATGGATGTACAGTTACATTACGAGCCATCCGGTCAATGTATAACCAAAGTGAGAGCTGTGTCCGTATACTCGGCATAAAGTCTAACATGTTGGCCTCTGCCAGGGTGGTCCCTTGTCACCAATCCTGTTTGTGATTTTCATGGATCTCAAGGTGCAGCCGGGGGGGAGGAGAGTGTCCGGTTTGGGGACCTCAGAATTGCGCCTTACACATAGGGTGAGGAGCTCTGACATCCGGAGGGAGATCGGAGTTGAGCCGCTGCTCTCTTGCGTCGAAAGCAGCCAGCTGAGGTGGTTCGGGCATCTCGTCAGGATGCCTCCTGGACGCCTCCCTTTGCAGGTTATCTTGGCACGGCCAACTGGTAAAGGAGAGGAATACCCTGCTAAGCCTGCTGCCCCCGCGACCCTAGCCCCTGATAAGCAGAAGAAAATGGATGGATGGATGGATGGATGGATGAATATGGATGTACCCACTAATGTTTTCAAAAGTCACTGAATGTGCCTTTAATGTCCTTCACCGTCCTCTCTGTTTTCTTGCACCGGCTCCCTCGCTCTCCTGTTCCCCCTCCCTGAGGCTGTGCGCTTGCCCTGACAATGCAGCATTATGGAAATAAATTGTTCCATTAGGTGCATTGTGTTCTGTCATCAGGCCAACCACACTGGGTTATTAATGGACACGGCCTCTGCTTTGATTAAGACTGAAGATTTATGAAAAAACACACACTGGTGGCGTATCACCCAACCTACTTCCCTGCAGGAAGGAACCTTATAAGTGTCACCAAACTGGAAGACACCTTAGTTTGACAGATACATGATCATTTCCTCTTTTGGACATTGATACCGTGGCAAAAACCTGCAGTAACCATAAAATGTGAAAGACTGTCAGAACTCTCAGGTGACGTCACTGAAACATCATTAGATGTATTCAAGAATCCATACATGAACGTTACTTATATTTGATACTGTTTGTCTGTTTTACATCACTGTGGACTGTTATATTAAAGAAGGATTGACATCTACAGTGATCAACCTGTTCTCATTCCCAGTGCATCAAATACCGATGCTTTGTCACGGCCGTCGGCGTTAGATACCGACGCACAAGGCACCCTTTAGCGTCGGTATGAGACGCACTGAGCTTTCCATTTAGTACAATGTAAACCCATCTGTGTCAATATTAAACACTCAGGGAAAGTGCACCAGGAGTGACTGTGGGGACGTAGCTTTAAGAGCGAAAAGACACACCGGGCGGTTGGGAGGGGAGGTGGATGGGTCCAACAAACACAACGCTTTCATCCAGGAGACCGCTGTTCATGTCCTGTGCGTCACGTTACAATCAGCTGTTCGTTTGTGTCCCGTGTTCACAACGTTAAGTGTCATTTTCACTATACAAACGTAGTAGTTTTAAGCCCAACCATGTACTTCTTTCCTAAACCTAACTATAGTGGTTTTGATGCCGAAAATAAAGTGACGCCAAGGGGCATGACAAAGCGGCGGTATGTGACGAGTTGGGATAATAACATGTTGTTCAGGCTGGAGTTAGAGAGAGAGAGACGGAGCGACCAACCGACATTGGTCATGCCGCTTACAAACATATAAGCAGACGCTTCTGGTACCAATCGGATACTTAACAAGCGATCGTTTCAGTCAACTCATGAATAAGATTTCTGCAAAACCTGACGTTACTGTTACAGTGTTTGTATAAGTGCAGCGTATCAGAACAGTGTGTAGGCTACGTGCTATTCCTATATCTATTCACCCATCTTGTTAGTATCATACAGGCCTTAGTCATTCCCTCTCTACAACACAGGTAGGTGTGTGTGTGTGTGTGTTAGTGTGTGTACAAGTGTGACTGATCCCATTTATCAGGCCAGTTAACCCTTGGCAGCAAGTAGTAATACGGAGCAGGAGACCAGAGGGGGATGCAGGCACTCGCTCTAATTAAATCCCCCCTCCACCTACCCACCCACACCTACACAGACCGCCTCCCCTCCTCCGGCACGAGAGACTCTGACCTTCCAACCCAGCCCCCCGCCGCTGCCTGCATCTCCCACCTCAGCTCTGCAAACTGCAAAGTGGAACATGGAACACATGGAAACAGTTTTCTCTTCTAATGGGAGTTTACACCCCAATCTTTAATATCACTTACTCCTGCTACACTGTTTTGATCATAAACTACTGATTTACATTAAATTAAATCATTCTATGCTTAATGAAAGACAGTTCTTGTCACTCGCTGCTCAGTGTTAATATATTAGACATTAGGTTTAGACATCAATTAAAGCCACAACACTGCACATGAACACAAAGTAAGTGCATCAAAATCATGACAATCATATTAGGAAAAAAATCACCATAGGGATTTTTATTTCTATATAATAATAATCACTACGATGAATGATAAAATAGTCTGAAAATTAAGAATGTCTAACACTGAATATGTTACGGCTTCAGCCATGCCAGTGGTGATGGCGATGTTGGTCTCTTCACCACTTTGGTCCAGACTGAAATATCTCAACAAATATTGGATGGATTGTCATTCAATTATGTTCAGATATTCATGACACACTTGCCAAACCTCCCGATTTTCCCAGGAGACTCCCGTTTTTCATTGCCGTCTGCCGGTTTCCTCCTGGTCTCACAATTCTCCCGTATTTCTCCGATTTATTGCAAATTTTTAGAATTTTTTTCCTTTTCCATATCTCATCCTGTTACTGGCACTGTGTAGCATGTACTGTATAAACCCTACTGTTTCCATCCGGACGACAATAAAACTACACCTAATGATGTTTCCTGGCGGAAGAGAAATGCTCCCGACCGCCATGGATGCATAAAGAGAACCACTCTCGACACGACACGGTTTGAACTCTGCTTGCCGCACATCACAGTGTGCAGTGGTGCCGTTGTTGCGTTGTCTGAAAAGGCCTTCAGTGAGGGAGGGACGGAGAGAGAAATGGAGAGTACTAAGAGAAATAAATACTCAAGCAAGGGCAAAAAATGAATGAATGAATGAAAACTGATGAATATTAGTTTATGTCAGAGATTCACACAAGTTGATGCCAGAGGGGTGAATTATTCAGTTTTCTTTCCTGAGAATTAAAAGTCAAATTAAAAGTTGACCTATTTAACTGTCGCAGTGTACTTATTATTTTGGTTATTTGCATTCTTTAAAAGTCACCAGAATGCAGGAAACAAAGTTTTTCTGGGGGAGGACCCCCGAGACCCCCGTGTTAGTTTTGAAATCCTCCCTATTTCTAAGGTCTCAAGGTTGACAAGTATGATTCATGATCCCCAGAGGATGAAGCCAGCAGACTTTGGGGATCCTCTGACTTTTCTTCTAGCGCCACCATGAGGTTGACATTTTTTGACGTTTTTAGTAAAATATCCCAACACTATTATACATTAATATATTATACATACACTATATACAACAACTATTGGATGAACTGCCAAGAAATTTTGTACACACATCTATGTTCCCCCGAGGACGAACTGCAGCAACTTTGGTGATCCCTCATGTTCAAGATTCAAGATGTTTATTGTCACACCGGTTACACAAGTACAATCGTGTGAAATACTTTTTGCTGGGAAGCTCCATTAAAAATAATAAGTTATATTACAATAATAAAAGTAGCCCCATCATGAGGTCAACATTTCTATATAGCTCTTTAGCAACAGTGAGCAAAACTATTTCAATTAGCACAAACATTATACCTCCTAAACATCAGCATGTAGGCACTATGTATGTTAGCCTACAGCCTCACAGAGCTCCTAGCGTGGCTGTTAGACTTCCAGTCTTTTTTATGTGTGTATGTTAAGATTACATTACTACATAAATCATAAATCTAGTCTGATACTGTGTAAGAGTACAGCGGTGTGATGATCTGCTTCTCTGTTTCTCTTACAAACCGTGGCCACAAAGCTGCGAACGAATCCATTTAACTTCTAGGAAAAACAGGAACATTGTGTTCAACTGTATAACACTCTTCCTACATTGATAAATTTGAGTTTTTCGTTGTTATAACTGTATTTGCGTTCCCAGGGCTGTTGAGCTAATCGACATATGATGATGATGCTTTTCCCCTTTCAACCATGTATGCCTTCACTGAGCTGTTGACCTTCTCTAATCCAGCCTGTTTTCAGTGTGAGTGGCATATGATCTTAATGCTGACTCAAAATAAATGTGTCCTTCCTTCACTTGTGCAGTAATGACAGCGAATAAAGTAGCATTAATGTGAATAAGTGTTTGCACTGGTGTGAAGGCGCACAGCCGACTATTGTGTGGCACGCTGGGTTCAAAAGCGGGTTAAGAGCAGGGTAATCTGTCTGGCTGACAGCATCAAAGCGGCTGGCATCATTAATACAGTCGCAGGCTGAGGCGTAGTCACAGCGGCTCCTTCCACTGTTTGTGAAGGTTACACATGAACTTGCATGCCGCCATGTAGGTACAGGTACCTCTGTTTGTGTGTGGGCAGAAGTATGCACAAATTAGAGGAAGAAATCCAGTTAATTTTTTTGTTTTCATTAATGGTGGTGATGTTTGATGTTTGTTCTGGGTCCATTTTAGTATATTTAGTTTATTTAGTTATTTTAGTATAAGGCTGTCAACTGATTAAAATATTTAATCGTGATTAATCACAAATTAATCAAATTTTTTTTTATCCGTGCAAAATGTACCTTAAAGGGAGAATTGTCAAGTATTTAATACTCTTATCAACATGGGAGTGGGTAAACATGCTGCTTTATGCAAATGTTGTATATATATTATTGGAAATCAATTAACACAAAACAATGACAAATATTGTCCAGAAACCCTCACAGGTACTGCATTTAACATAAAAAATTTGCTCAAATCATAACATGGCAAACTGCAGCCCAACAGACAACAACAGCTGTCAGTGTGTCAGTGTGCTGACTTGACTATGACTTGCTCCAAAACTGCATGTGATTATCATAAACTGGGCATGTCTATGAAAGGGGAGACTCGTGGGTACCCATAGAACCCATTTACAGCTCAAGGGACCCCTTTGAAAAGGGCCATGCCAGTTTTTCCTCGCCAAAATGTAGCGTAAGTTTGGAGCGTAATTTAGCTTCCTTCGCAACAAGCTAATATGACATATGATTGGTTGGTACCAATATATTCTTTAGGTTTTCTAGTTTCATATGATGCCAGTATCTTCACTCTAGCTTTAAAAGTGAGCCCTCTATAACCTTCGAAAGATTGTATAATAATGTATATGTATGTATAATAAATTAGTGGTTTTAAAATGAATTTGCGTTAACGCATTATTATCGAGTTAACTTTGACAGCCTTAGTTTGGTAATATTTGGAGCACAGCTACTATTTTATTAAAGTAAGTTTATTAACGCGAAAATGTTTAACTATCTGTGACAACGTATCCTCATACAAGAGTTCGTATGATATCTTACGAAAAGTTATTTCTCATTTTTCGGTCGTTCTCCAGCAAATTTCCAGTAATAAGAGCGATCAGTGTGCCTGTGCAGGAAAAGATTGTGGTTTGGGTTAAAATAAGTATATTTGTTACATAAAATAAATGGGTTTATTACATAACTGTCGTAGGTGCCATTAGTTAAGTAGCCTACGTAATTTACGTAACAAAAGTAAGGTAAAATAAGTCAAAGTTGATTTTTGGTTTCGCACTGGACACAAACAGTGGTCTCCTGCTCACGATTACGTGAGTTATATACGAATTACATGTATTACTTTCCGTAGGTATAAGTACGAACAGTGGATGAGAACAGCCTGACTGTGTAGATGCTGATGATCCGACAAGGATTAGTGCTACTGCTGTCACTTCAAGGTATATATGATATTTTTGGTCTGGGTTGTTCTTCTGAGACATACATTTTTATACATTATTTATTCCTCCATTTTAATTTCTTAAACATAATTTTACATTTATAAGTTTATTTTTCTTCCCCTGTAATTATTTATTTATATTTAGCGCTATGAATGGTTTTCCTTTAACTGAGAATGTGGAGTTGTTGTAAATGTTTAAAGAACTGAAATGAACAAACGCCAATAAACAACAGTTTCTTCCATATACTACAGTGCAATACAACCACGACATTGTGCACTGCAGCCGTTACTTGCCCTCGACAAATTCCCACTCTCTTACTATAACTATCACAGCGGGTGCACTGCATTAGCTCTTGCCAGTATACGGGACATCTTGCAGAGTGTCAAGTGCAGAGAAAAAACGTGCTAACAGCAGGTATAATGTTTAATCTCTATCAGCTAATCAAATCAAACAGCAGCAGGTAGAGTGGCAGAGTTGTACCAACTAGCAAAAACACGTTATCGGGTAGGACAACCTATTAAAGGACTGGTCTACATGAAACATTCAGGTTTAAGGTATTGTTGGATTAAGTTGCATCTGCTAATGTCTCGCTATGGAGGATGGAAACTGCCAAAATCCAAAATAAATAAATGAATAAATAAATAAGTAATTAAATATAGCAAAAATAACATTAAAAATAAATGTAGCCAATAACGCATAGATAAAATGTGACATAAATTGATATTTCTGTTTTATTTATTTATATTTGTATTAATTCCCTTATATATTTACTCTTCTGTTTAATTTTTCGTTTTATTTATTTATGTATTTAATTTATTAAATTTGAAATTTATTTATTCCTCATTTATTTATTGATACATTTTTTATTTATTTATTTATTTTTGCATTTATTTTGTATTTATTTTATATTTATTTTAAAATATATGTATTTATTTAGGTATTGATGTCTTTATTTCTTTATTTATTTCTGCACGACTGTCCCCTTTGCATTTCACTCCTTATTTATTTCTGTATTCCTTTCTTTATACTTTTCTTTACACATTTCTTTTTACATTGCTTTATGCATTTCTGCCTCATTATGCAGATGAGGGGGCTGTCATTCAACCTGTGTCATCATGGAGTCAGGGTGCTTGACTATATGCTATCGAGCTAGCTAACGGTGTCTACTTCTGCTTATCAACTCTAGTCTTCATTCCCAGCTGTGTCCTCCATAGCTCCCGGCTCCTGTCTAATGAACATACACCACAACTACTCCATGAACGGTCTCTGGGGCTTGTTGAAAGGGGTTCTGGGAAATGTGAGAAACAACAAATCAAAAATAGTTTTATGGGGCAAACACGCCAAAACATTACATTACTTGCAAAAATGTGACTGCGTTATGTAGAAGTGCAGGAAGATACGTTTTGTTGTGTGAGATAAAGCACAACTCGAAACATCAAGATGAGTAGTATTGTACGCAATCTGAGCCGCTAGTTTTATAACTTGATATAAATAACAATAACAACAAACAGACAAATTAAATTTAGGTCTGCTGCTGTTGGACGTTCTGGACGTACAACAGACAAAAGCGTTTCATCTACCAGCAAACACGATGGATTCAGGTCATTTACTAGATTTGTATTCTAGCCTATTTACATAAAACTAAAGAGATACCAGTGTGTGTGTGTGTTTGTGTGTGTGTCTGCATGCATATAGAGGGTCACGCCAACATCTCATTTATGTAATGGCTCCACATTTATCGCACCCTGACATGACTGACAGGTGGAAATGACATCACTAACATTTAAATTGTTGTCCTTCTCTCTGCAGAGTAATACATCCTAAGTGATGCATATTCCACCAACAAGCTATTTCTACACTCATCTACACCATCTTTACTCCACCTTTCTCAAACACACACACGCACACACATGCATGTGCTTTAATCCCCCTCTCGCTTTCTGCGTTTCATTTTACTGTCCCCACAACCTCACGGTGTCACTGCGCTATCCAATTGGCATAATTGAGCCGGGTCAGATGATAAAGAGACCTATAACAATCAATGCAGGTGAAATAAAAAACAGCTCCCAGTTATTACTTTTGTCCTTTTCCAGCGTCAATCAATGCCCCTCCCCTACACTCACACGCATCAGTTTAACAGACTGGGACTGCTGCGTTTATTTGTGGAAACGGTTTGACATCTCAGAAGGAAGAATGGAGAGACACGGCGGAGGTGAAGGCAGAAGAAGAAGAAGAGGAAGAGGAGGAGGAGGAGGTTCAGCAGTACCAGAGCTAAGATAAATGAGATGTGACAGGCTGCCACTCTTCTCTGCACCTTCTCATCAGCATGACACAGCTGTCACAGCCCTATTTCAGGAAAATTAAACGGCCTTACGGTAAACTGGCCTGCCTGGAGGGAGGGGCTGGAGGAGTGTGTGTGAGTGTGTGTGTGTGTGTAAATGAATAAGCTTGTAGTATGCAGATGGGCTTTGTGCTTCTCTCCTCCTCCCCCAATCTGTCCCCCTCCTTCAAGCACCATCCTCTCCTTTTGACATGGTAATGGCTCCAAATTGATGAAGACACTTCACTCATTCAGTGACAACTCTACTGGCAAGCGACATAAACACTTCCTCCACGCCTCCTCATCCATCACTCACGGAGCCCCTCCCTTCTGCCTGCCTGGCATTGGCTGGGCGGGAAGTTGTTTAATCAGCTAATTTGCTCTTTGGCCACCGTTAATGACCGCACCACCTCTGGATTATCTTGTCATCCCATCCTCTTAATCAGCGCTGATGAACTGCTCATCAAACTATTAGCCTCCGTTGGCCTTTGTCATGCTTCGCAAAGCCTGTAATTAAAACGAATCTGTTGGGTCACATTTCTCCCTTTAATGGAGTTTGATTCAGTAGCTTTTATAGAGTGAACGAGAGACCTCAACTCTCAATGCAAGCAAATGAAGAAAACACACAACCTTGATGAAACGTAGGAATTTTCCCAAAAAATAAAGGCTGTCAATTGATTAAAATATTTAATAGCGATTAATCATGATTGTCCATAGTTAATCGTGATTAATCGCAAATTAATCACACATTTTTTATCTGTTTAAAATAAAGGGAGATTTGTCAAGTAAGTACTGTAATACTCTTATCAACATGGGAGTAGGGAAATATGCTGCTTTATGCAAATGTTTGTATATGTTTTTTTATTGGAAATCAATTAACAACACAAAACAATGACAAATATAACATGGCAAACTGCAGCCCAACAGGCAACAACAGCTGTCAGTGTGTCAGTGTGCTGACTTGACTATGACTTGCCTCAAACTGCATGTGCTTATCATAAAGTGGGCATGTCTGTAAAGGGGAGACTCGTGGGTACCCATAGAACCCATTTTCATTTGCATATCTTGAGGTCAGAGGTCAAGGAACCCCTCTGAAAATGGCCATGCCAGTGTTTCCCCGCCAAAAATTAGCGCAAGTTTGGAGCATTATTTAACCTCCTTCCTGACAAGCTAGTATGATTGGTTTCAATGATTCCTTTTTTAATTTGATTTTCACATGATGCTAGTATCTTCACTGTAGTTTTAAAACTGAGCCCGCTACAACCTAAAAATCGCAAGTTGCATTAATGCGCTAACGAAATTGTGGCGTTAAAACAAATTTGTTTTAACGTGTTAACTGAAACAGCCCTAACAAATAATAAGAAAATGCAAATAAATTAAACAAGTAAATGCTGCAGATTCACTATTCTTTGTTTGCTTCTGTGTAAATTGAGTACTACTATAAACACTAGAAACTGGACTCAAATTCCTTCTATGTGTGAATATACTCAATAAAGCTGATTCTGACTTATTTGCTGGTGTTTTCTTAAATTGCAGTGCGTTGAGCTTTGTCGGCCGCCATATGTTTGAAATGCAGAACATGTTTGTGAATTAAGCATATTATTTCCATGTTAAATTCTAATCTTGGTATGAAGAGGCTCGAAAATGGGAAGGTCACATCCTTCCTCAAGAAAATTTTATATATCTTTAAAAAAAACATTTTAACAATCTGATTATCATTATTTGTGAGTATGCTGTCATGAACCTACAAAGCCTAATTTACATGTTAACATAGAGATGGTGGATAGATTTCTTGGTTTTTCTTAATGTTATCACTATTAGAACTTTATATTGCACCTTGTCATTAAATATTAGCTATTAGCATTGATTCACTGCTATTGTACTTTTTCCTGACTAAAGATACATAATAATAAACTATTACACCACCAGCATTTAAGTTTTTTTGCTTTCTGAAGCGTTTCTTTTTACAGCATTTTATCAATCAAAAAGTTTGAAGTGCACACAAACAGGAATAATTAACAGAAACAAGGGGATGATGTGTGCAAAAGTCAAAGTCAATTTTCACAATTAGTAAGGCTGCACAGATCAGATACACTAGGGCCGTGTATTGACAAGAATCTGGCGATACGATACGTATATGATACAGGGGTTATGACTCAATATATTGTGTTTTTTTAAATCTAATTTTAGGAAAACTGTCATAGTATGAAGAACGCACCACCATATGCATAAAATCTGAGTAAAAGAAATTTACTTTTTTTATGCAATCAGAACATCGGGATCTGCATTAGCAATTATCACAGTCGCTGTAACATCAACATTATAGCACTACTTTGAGAGGACACATACACTGAGAGGGAGCATATCTTTGCTAATGAAATAAAGTATTGACTGAATTAATCTTTGCTTTTAAAATATTAAATAAAAATCAATTGTGTTTTTGAGAATCGATACGGTATCACAAAACACAATAATTAATAATTTCGATATTTTCTTACACCCCTAAGATACGCTAGATCGGTATCAGTGCCAATGCTGTCATTATTATGCAGATCAGTTATCGGCCATGACGCGACCGATCAACATTAAATACAGTTTCTTTGTTTAAAAAGGATTCAGTGTTTCTCAGTTACATCCATTCAGTCATGGCAGGCTGTTGACTTGCGAAGTGTCTAGTGCCACAGCGATCCCTGATCTCATGTTACCTTACATACAAATGATCCCAGTGAGTTCCACACAGTGAATTATACAGATTTTAAACTATAGGAAAAAGAGAGTGACAATATCGATTGGAACTCGATATCGTTCTGATAAATATCAGAATTGGTATCAGGAGTTGGACTGATGCATCAACCATGCATTCACTGTACCTGCCTTAGCTCACCGAGCCTGCATGATGCTCACATGGAATATATTCAAATCTACGTTGCTCATTTCATGTACCAAGGTCTTGTGTAATGTTTTGTGATTTACTTAATTTCAACAATATTTCCTGTTACCCCTCAATGTGGGGTCGCTCACCCTGTGGTTCTCTGGTATTAATTACTGGGCATTCAGATAACATTAAATAAGAGAATACATTATTTGGACAAAGTGTATTTAGGCAGACTAATGGACTTATGGCATATAAGATGTATTTCTCTCTATCAGCTAAATTGCATGACATCATAAAGTTTGATTTATGTAAACAGAAATGACCACTAACAGTTACATTTTCCATTTGTACATGGTAAAGTTTATTAGCCTATTTTATCTGTAGTTTAGGATTTATCCTATAATTATTATTACCATCAATACTTTATTTTGTATTATTTATTTAATTTAATTTTTTTATTATTTTTATTTTTATTTTTTTGTATTTTCATTCAACTTTGTTTTTTGTTCTTTATCCTTTTTTGCATCGGCATTGGGTGAGGTTTGGGTGGGAGGGGACTTTAGGGGAAAAATACCAAAATATGGAGAGACAATCATTTACATTTGTGCTCTATTTGTATGTTTCTGTACACCTGATGTTACTTCCAATAAATTATTACGGGAAAAAAATAAGACACTACAAATCAGCGGAGCTTTGAGTTATGAACCGCTACCTTAAGGATCTGCTACGCTGCCATGACCTAACCATAGTTTTCACTTCAGTTGAGAGTTTATTTAAGAGCTGATTCACACACATTTTCTCCTAAAAGACGGACACACTGAATACTTTCATTTCTTTTGAGCTTGAAAATAACACTTGAAATTAGCATAAAGTCACAATTATTGTTAACTTCATTTAAAAAATACTGGAAAACATCAAAAATGTATATTGAAGTAATGGATTCTACATTTCTATTTAAACTTTGCTGAAATAAATGAACTGAAAGTACAACCTTTAATTGAAGGTAACTAACACAACATATGCAGGCATCTTTCTAGTACACACCGGTAGGGGATAAGAAGGTATCTGACCAGCACTGTGGTTCAATTCAGCATATGGTTAAGATCAGAAATGAAGGAATCTATCTCTATGTGCTGATTTGTGTAATTTAGGTAAACTGAAACCCGTCCAGTCTGTCTGAGTTTTGAGCTTAAGATTTTATCCTCACTGCCTGTTTAAACCACGTTTTGCTGCCTCAGCACAACCATGCAGCACTTTCACTGTAGGTGAAAGAGTTGTTATGTCTTTAAAAGAATTCATAACATCTAACTGACCTTATACGGCAAATAAAAACTATCGATCCTCCCTCCCCAACTCCCACTTTAAAAGACTTATTGTGGAGCTCCATTTCATCTAATCACTTGGCAAAAGAGTCCAGGGTCTAAATAAAGAAAGAATAAATAAAAAAGTCCCCGGGCCAACGTGTTGCTCTCACCTTTGCAGATGAAATTACCCGAAAAGCTGTTACAAATCAATATAATCAATGCAATCAGCTAACTGACACAGGCAATCTCCTGCCAGTAAGTAAAATACCCCCGGCGGAGATCTTTCAATCTCTAGTGCCATAATTGCCCCCAAGGGCGACGTTAGGGTGTAGCATTTTGTACACTTAATTAAATTAGTGAGCTCTGTGGACAGGGTGGGTTGCCGATCTCACAGAGAACGGATAGGTCTGGCTCTGAGCCAGTAATTAAGGCAATACCTTTCCTGATTACGCCAATCCCCCTTAATGAACTCATTATGCATTTTAACCCAAACACTCCCATGAATTAATGAGCACAAAGAAAGCCCCTGGATGGAAAGAACGCCTCGATCACGAACACAAGCCATAACTCATCCACTCAACAGGGCAGACGTAATGTCCATATTTCTCCCTCTTTCAGCAGCAGCCAAGGCTAATTTGGACTTGAGTGACAGCAAAAGTTCTGGGTCTGTACACATAAAGCTTTAAAGAAATAGCACCGCTCGTCTGGGAAGTAACAACAGAAACTTTACTGGGCGACTTTACAAGGTCTCACAGGAATCAAGTCGGAATTCGCTGTACTTAGAAAACTTTTGTACGGTCATTTTGCACAGATAAGACTACATGCTCACACCGACATGAGATCCAAAACATATGTGTAAAATGATTTAAAGAGACCTAAGAACACTGCAGGGTGGGAGCAGCTCTGCGCTGACCCATAATGCTTTGCTAATTAAATAATACACTAATTGATTCATTGCCAAATCAATAAAGCCTGCAGATGGTTTATGATGTGAGAGCTAAAGTGTGTTTGTGTTTGAGGACTGAGGTTGGGTTACAAATGAAACAGACACACACACACACACACAGGACCCAAACTGCCAGTGCATCCCCCTGAACGATAAGCAAAAGCACATGAAATTGGTGCTAAAATGTAGGCGAACATTGAGTTGACCTTGCGCTTGTGTTGTATGACATCATTTCAGCCCCTCACAGGCAGCTGATAGTGAATATAAAAGGTGTGGTACAGTGTTTGTGTGTGTGTGTGTGTGTGGGCAACCCATAAACACAGCTCCGTCCTGTAGACCCAGTCCCAGGGGAGTCTAGGATTTGTAGGTGGGCCTGAGGAAGAAATCACCTGGGATATCGTTAATTCAAGTGTAATGAATCCTTAGGGTGTTTGTGTATAAAAGGGCTTATGCACTGTAAATATGTGGTATGTTATGTATACTTTATGACTGGTCATTCGTGTGTGTGTGTGTGTGTGTGTGTGCGCGCGATTGCCTGGTAAGGTCGGAATTACCTTTGAAAGTAATTGGGACAGCAGTGAAGCGTGACATCTCACTGATCTGAGTGGACGTAAGGGTTGTAAATTCCGCTACATGAGCAGTTTGATATTTGTTTCCAAGGATGTGTGCACAAACACACACACACAAACACAGAGAGACGCAGAGAATAGCCACCAGTGCTCAAAACGCTGTCAGATGAAGGTTGTGCTTGTCTGCCATGGGAGATGATTCATCGAAGACCGAGCCAACTTAATTAAAAAAGTAAAGTATTTCTCATTTAATGTGAAAATGCATAACACCGATGAAAAGCTTATTTTAAAAGCTCTACATTAACATTGTCACACCCAAATGATTCAGACACAACACTCCATATTAGTAAACAAGTAAGAATACACATTTTAATGTATTTTAAAAGGTATGAATGTCACCTTTAGTATTGCTCTTTGCTACTCTACGTGGCCAAAGTTATGTGGCCGCCCCATAGACCGTGTATAAGAAGTGGACGTAGTCACCGTGACGTCCACCCATTGGTTTGTGACCTGCCGTTTTGAAGCCTCGATTTTTGGTCATCGCTATCTTGGATATTTGCAACCAGAAGTGACACGAGAAGGTGGTTTTCAGTAAAACCGAATGCGGAACTCATGAACTGAAAACACACTGTGAAAGGGTTAAAGTTCTAAGACAAAAACACGGACATCTCCCAGACCGGAAAACGCCGGGGTAGCAACCTGTCAATCACAAGGTAGCCACGACCTAAAGCATCCCCTGCTTTATGGTCTATTTGACTCTAAATGGGAACATAATTTACTAAATGAACATCATGCTGTATTGAAGAAGACTTGAAACTAGCGATTGAGAGCATAAACTCATGTTTACAGTGTTTACTGAGGTAATAAATCAAGTGAGAAGTAGGCTCATTTTCTCTACGGATGCACCGATCTGACTTTTTCAGTCCCGATACCGATAGCGATACCTGGGCTTTGGGTATCCGATACCAGTCTTTAATTTAAAAGATGTATGCATCACTATGTGGAAGTGACTGGGATCATTCTTTTATGGGTAAGGAAACATCAGGCTTGACTTAAACGTTGCTTTCATAACTTTGTAAAACTAAATGTAACGAATTGTTGATTATTATTAAAATAATAAATCGTACACCAACACTGTCAAAAGAATCTTCAAAATTAACAGGAATTACAGTTCAAGTGTAAACTTTTTAAATGCAGCAACAAATTGATAAAAACTTAAACAGGAATTCAAATTTCAGTATATAATGTATACAGTATATAAACATAGAACTGAATTGAATAGATTGGCCTGATTGTCATCGATATCCGATCCAGCTATTTCAGTCAGAATCGGCCTGATATCCGATCTGGTATCGGTGCATCCCTAATTTTCTCATAGGCTTCTATACAATCAGACTTCTTTTTGTAACCAGAGTCGTCGCCCCCTGCTGGTTATTAGAGAGAATGCAAGTCTAACACACTTCAGCATTGGCTTCACTTCTCAGACCCGGAGATTGCCCAGTGGGCCACCCACACGTTTCACACATATGAGATAATTGAACATCGTATTCTGATATGACGGCCTCCACTCTTCTGGGAAGGTTGGACAAAAGATTTTGGAACTTGTTTGCAGATATTTGCTACATTCAGCCAGTAAAGGATTAGCGAGGTCGGGCTCTGATGTTGGGCAATAAGGCCTGGCTTACAGTTAGAGTATCAGTTCACCCCATAGGCGTTGGATGGAGTTAAAGGGATAGTTTGGGTGTTTTGAAGTGGGGTTGCATGAGGTCCTTATCCATTGCAGGTGTATTACTTACAGTAGATGGCGGTCGGCATGCCCCTAGTTTGGAGAAGCAGACAGGAGTACCGGAGCAAAGCAATACAGTGCTGTGGACAGAGACAGAAGAAAAACGTATTTTAGCCACCTAAACGAAAGGCTCACCTAAAAAAAAAAAATCGATATCTGTTTAAGTTTACGCTATATTTAACTGAACTGAAAGTGAAACATATCTATACTGTTTTTGTCATCTGAGCCTGCTGGCTTTGGAGAGAGATTATAAATAAGTTTCACTTTCAGTTTAGCTCCCCCGGAAAGGGCTGTCTGATGGCAAGACAAAGTGGTGAAAATATTCTAAATATAGCGTACACTTAAATGGATATCGTTTTTTTTTAGGTGAGCCTTTCTTTTAGGTGGATAAAATATATTTTGTTGCCAGCTCCGTCCACAGCAGTGTATTGCTTTGCTCCGGTGTCGATACTCCTGTCTGTTTCTCCAAACTGGGGGCATGCCGACCGTCATCTACTGTAGGTAAAACACCTACTATGGATAAGTACCTCATTCAACCCCACTTCAAAACACCCCAACTATCCCTGTGAAGTGGCCAGTGAAGTTGTTCAACACCAAACTGGGAAAACAACTTCTTTATGGACCTGACTTTGCGCATTGAGGTATTATCATGTTAAAATAGGAAAGGGTATTCCCCAAAATGTTGCCACAAAGTTGAAAGCACACTACTGTCTTGAATACTATACTGTAGAATTAAGATTTCTCTTTACTGGAAATAAGGGGACTAGCCCAAACCATGAGACAATTATTCATCTTTCAGAGTGGTAGTGTTCACCTGGCATCCGCCAAACCAAGATTCATCCATCGGACTGCCAGATAGTAAAGCACGATTCATCACTCTAACACCCCAACACGTGTTTTACGCCACTCCATCCATCGACTGGCACTGCACATGGCGAATTTAGGCTTGAGTGCTGCTGCTCAGACATGCACACACGTCATGAAGCTCCAAGAAAGACTGGAATTGGGAGTGAGTATTGAGAGAGTACAAATTACTTTTACACACCTCAGCACTCGTCAGTCAGTGAGCTTTTCCATCCCATCGCTTCACAGCTGACCGAGGCAAATCCAGCAGGCAGTGGTGGAATGAAACAATGTACATTTACTCCAGTACTGTCCTTAAATACAAATTTTAGGTACTTTTACTTTCCTTGACCATTTCTATTTCATGCTACTTTATAATACTACTCAGCCTTGGATTTCACCCGTTGATGGCACCCCTGCAACACTAGACTGATGTATACTACGGGATCGTCTCGTCATATCTCCGTCGCCTATGGTGTAGCTTCGGATCCTACGTACATAGCCACTATAGGTAAGTTGTAGCCCCAAATGCAGAACTATATAGCTAAACAGAAGCTTTACAGATGAGGTATTTACATACAAATCATACGATTAGATTATAATATACGATTATGACTACCAACTACAACAATAAAATGCTACTTACACATTAATGCATCAGTAATATAAAACGTAATAGTTCAATCACAAGCCATTTTCTGAATTATGAGTATTTTAACTTTTGATACTTTCAATACATTTTGCTAATGACACCTACATACTTTCACTTAAGTGACTTTTACTTGGATTTTTTTATTATTACAGATTTCAAACTGTATGCTTGATTTTATGCAGCTGAACCAACAAATTACAAGTGCTGTCCAAATACTTTTGGCCATATTGTGTACATTAAATAACAATAATAATAGTATTTATAGAAGTACAGGTTATTGAGTATTGATTCACATACTTTTCTCGACAACTACTTTTTAGTGAAGGATGCGGTTTTATTTCATAATTATATTAAAAACTGTATACAGTGCTACATATTTAATGTTTATTTATCTTTTACTGTGCAGTGAATAAGAGATGAAACAGAATTTCAACAGAATTTCCCACAATCAAATAACACACTCTTACTTAATATAATAATATATGTCAACTCCATCAGTACACTGAAAAAATTCCTTAGTTTACCAGCTGCGTGATATCAGCATTAGCTCGCCATAAACAATAACACAAAACTTCAGTCATCCGACATTTCAAAATTTAGCATTAAAGAGCAATAAAAGATAATATATTTAAACAGTATGCCAATTACCATTCCAACAATTAACTGTATAAGTTAATGACTGAGGATTCTTTTTTTCCCTTTAGTTCTCATATGGTCCATTATCACTGCATTACAGAATCACCAAATCATTCATCTTAACTTAAATGCCCAAAGTATTACTTTATCTAAATAATCGTTTTAAAAAAGGTACCCTTTAGGTCTACCCTGAGAGAACAAAAGTGTGAGACCACATTCACACATGACAGGAAACCCAGAATTTAACACAAGCAGAGCTGAAATGGAAAATACTGTATAAAAACACGATACAGTAAAAAGTGAAGGTTCAACGGCAATGAGAGATATGATAATAACTTTGAGTTAATTAATAAAAAGAAGTAATTCCTTAAACTGATTAAAAGTTAATTTTCTATTGTTTGAGTTACAGTAACACCTGACCCCTTCTCCTTAAAGATATTTTTTTCTTTTTATGTAAGCATACACTCTTTGTTGCGTTTTACAAAGAGCCCATTCACGCATTATCAACTGTACATACAGAAACATCACCAGGTAAACATGTGGAGCAGGGGACTGTGATGGTGGAGCACCTCTGTGTGTTTAAATGAAGTATTGCAGGTGAGGAGCACTCTGCCTCTTAGCTTTCCCCCCAGAAGAGACAAACAGTACCAGTGAAGGTGTGGAGAAAAGCTGAAGGCGAAGTTGTATATCGATGTTTACAGCACACATGTGTAACCACAAGATGTTACACACACAAAACTCAGGAATCAAGATTAAAAAAAATAAAGGGAACTGGACAATATCCCCTCTTGGTAGGGAGTGAAATCTGATATGTATTGAACTCAGGTAGCTTTCATCCACCGGAAAGTTTGGCAAAGCTTTTATGTTATCCCTTTTCTTATTAAAAATGCAAACTGCAATTTTAAGACAAAACGTTTTCTTTACGAATATGGATGCAGCCAGCAGCTGGTTAGCTTAGCTTAGCATAAAGACTGGAAACAGGGGGAAACGGCTAGCCTGGCTTTGTCCAAACGTAACAAAATCGGCCTCTAAAGCTCACTAATCAACGTGTTCGGTCTTGTTTGTCTAAGCCACACAAAAACTAAACAGTAAAACAGGATCACAACTTGTTGTTTTTACATTTTGGTTTTTGTACAAATTAAACAAACAAGATATATCATGATAATTAGTGAGTTTTAGAAGGGCACATTTTGTTGCCTTTGGACAGAGGTTAGCAGTTTCCCTCACTTTCCAGTCTTTATGCTAAGCTAAGATAACAGGCTGCTGGCTCCAGCTTCACATTGAACGGACAGACATAAGAGTGGGTACAAGGTAAAGCCACTTAGTTATTAGAACCAATATGCATTATAATGAAGTGTCAAATTATATTTAAGGCCTCTCAGTCTATAAGAACTACAAGACTACTATGATACGCAGGCTGGTATGGATCATTCAAACTAACTGTTGCCAAGCTTCCCAAGCTGTGAAAGTCTGCACCTAGGCTTTTACAATAAAATTAATAAATAAAAGAAATATTTTCAAGCTCAAAATAATAGACGTTCATTTATATGTGCAAAAGTTTCCAAGACCCCACATCCAGAGCACCGTGCAAGATCAGACCATGTTGGTTTGGGTGTTGGGGCTGCGACTCTGCAGGTCGTGTACCTGGTCAAGAACCCAGTTGATGTTTGGTCTCTCTTGGGGATTTGACACCATTATGGAGCTCAGCAGCATCTGCAGGCCCTCCGAGTAACTAGGCACAAGACAAACAGACAGCAAATTAGGACTTAAACCTGCAGTAGGCAGTATATCTTTGGCATCATTGGGCAAACATTTCATAATAACCTTTCAGCATATTGTAATACAAGTGTTCTGAGAGAAAACTAGACTTCTGCACCTCCTCATGGCTCTGTTTACAGGCTTTCAAAAATCTAGGATCTAGGATTCCTATTGGCTGTGCTCCGGTCATGTGACCGGAACTTGGCGTTCCTTCAAGAGATCTCACAATGGCTGCCGCGTCACAAACTTTCTACTTTTAAAGCTAAACAGTACACTACAAGATGTTTCTGAAAACATTTGAGGTGAGAAATAGGCATTACAGTAACATAATATTGATTCATATTTGATCAGCGCTGCCTAGTTTGACTGTTTGGTCGGAGTTCGCGAGTGATTGACAGCCGGCTCTCATAGACAGCAGACCTCAGATCAGCTCTGACTGCTTGTTTTCCTCTGGTCTGTGAAATCTTGCAGATGCCATTGGGAGCACCGGAGGACACAGAAGCACACAGTCATGCTCTACTGTCACAATATAGCGAACGTTTTATAAAAATAACTTTTTTTAAATCATATTTGCTCCAATCTCGCCTACTTCAGCTTTAAGTTGGATCCGTATTTAGTTATACAACCCTTAATAATTTACTTTTTCACGTTACACATTAACACCAATCACAAGATCATTGTTTATATGAATTCTGTTTATTTTGCACAAAATGGAACAACGGGAAGTGACATTTCCTGGACAGAGCTGAGTTCATACGCAACAAAAACATCATAAACGAAAACATTTACCCAACTTGTGTTTTCAGATTGCATCTTTGTTCAATTAGAAAGGGAATTCAACTACATTCAGTTAGTTTGTACTGCATTTGATATGTCAGACATTAACTTAGCTGCAGACTAACAAGTGCTTAGTAAATGAAGGAAAATTCAAGTGGAATTTGGCATTAAATATATAAAGGTTCTGACCCACGGCGTCGCCACAGAAGCATAGCGCCCACCCTCCAGTTCCCCTTCAGGTAAACACTGTTAGCTCTGTCAGCACTGTTGCCGTTGTTTGCACCGTTAGCTGGGAGCCGCCGGCTAAGCCGTCGCCATATTAAGAGTCATAATTAACATGTGAATTCTTGAGTTACGGCCAAAAACGTGTTTTGTGAGGTCACTGTGACCTTTGACCACTACATTCTAATCAGTCCATTTATGAATCCAAGTGGACATTAGTGCCAAATTTGAAGAAATTCCCTCCAGGCGTTGCTGAGATATTGCGTTCATGAGAAAGGTATGTACGTACGAACGGATGGACAACCCGGCACTGAGGCATAAAACATGGTGGGGATTTTTCCTACCACTATCCAGGGCAGTAACAGAAACTAATACGTCGACAGGAAACGTTCTTCAAGCTACACTGAGAGATAATGTTATAACTGACCTGCAAGATTGTGGGATGGTCACTGGATTCTGGACAGCCAGGGCAACGCTGTCCCCCCTCTGAAATACCATGTCATACGGCCCCTCCAACATCATCATACAGTAAAGCACACAGCCCAGTGACTGGAGGAGCATGAGTAAGACGAGAAAAGGAAGTAGTCAGTGAATGATCCACAGTAACATTTGCACTTAGTTTCAGAGATTTTCTGATGTCAGTTCAAAAAAACAACAAGCACAACATACAGAAGGGATGAAGAATAGCATTTACCCAGATATCAGTGCGCTCATCTATAATGCAGTGACTCTCTACATTGAAGAGTTCAGGAGCCCTGTAGGAAATGGTGCACCGCTGGGCTGCCCAGTCCTGTATAGTCATGGCTTCTCTGGTTCCTCTAACCTGAAATTAACTCAGTTTAATTAAAGTCATCATTTCATGGATCATTTAGAGAACCTAATGTTTAGAAGATGGAAATAAAAAGCAGGTATGTTGCCCATCACTCTTGAAATGTTATGTCAAACATTGACCATTGAACAAAATTGTATGACAGTGCTTGACAAACTCTGGACTCTTGCACTTTTTGGGGTTGTACCCACATGGTTGAATGGACTTATTGTAAGTCACTATGGATAAAAGCGTCAGCTAAATAAATGTCATGTAACTCCTTCTGTTGCAGTTATATCAGTTGTGTAGAGGGAAAAAACAAAGCAGCAGAATGTCAAAAGTCCAATATGAGTGTTTCAAGGAACATAATCAGTGCTCCAAAACCACAAATGTGATAAAATACTAAACTTGCCGAAGTAATATGTAAAAGATTATGACAAACTTGTACAAGCTCTATGCCCTAGAATGCATAATAAAGTGAGCCATAGCAACAAACGTTGTTGGATTTAAGAAACATGAGAAACTTCCTCGAGGCAGAAAACTGTGGAATTTATTGTGCTTTAAGTTTAACCCTTAACTTAGGCTTATGCTTGTTACATATCTATTTAAATTAGTAAAACATCCAGAAAGTTAAAAGCTGTATTCTGAGAAATGATGAGACAATATCCAGTAGCTGTTCATTTCAAAGATGCGAAGCAAGATATTTTGAATATGTGGTTCATCAGCATTAAAAATGTTACTCTGCCATCTAGAGGAGGAAATCTGGACCTTTTTTGTAAAATAATGTAGTCAAATCATCTGCACAAGGATGAGTTGGTACTAAATGTTAAGTGGTTAGAAATCACCCAATATTGCTATTTGTCTTAGCTTGCTTGCATCTCTTGGTCTTAAATTTAAGACCGCTTTCTTGTAGATAACATATTCTGACATATCTAAAATTTAATACTCAAAGCTACTCAGCAACATTTAACATTATGTTCAAAATTACTTTTTAATATCAACGGACAAAATGATGTAAGTGATGCAGTCTGTTCTTACACAGTACAAGAATCCAACCTCAAAAAAACACAGCATTTTGCTTTTGATGCTACATAAAGAACAGACTGTGGGGATGTGACTGACCTCAGGCTTAAATTAAACTAATGTGGGCTTTGGTGTTTGACCAATAGTATCAATGCTTATAAATTGATCGGTAAAATCTTACAAACTCTTTATAGACCCTGCATCCTTACCTCAATCCTAGCACGGTTCATAGAGCCCAGGTCCATCAGAAGCGGCCTTTCATCCTCATCCAAAAGCACATTTGTGGGCTTCAGGTCTCTGTTAAATTATAGCACATAGCGGTCAGATGTCTGCAATTATGTTAATATAAAGAAGGAAACAAACAAAACTTGCCATTTGGAACAGTAAGTAAATAAAAACACGAATGTTAAAAGATGGTCTGAGCCAAACTAGGTGTTGTACATTAAGCGTCCAACTCTTTACATTCAAACTGATTGTAAGTCCCCATTACAGTTTACCTAAAAATGCCATTTTCACTTAAACAATATAACATAAAATATGGCAAAGGGCCGCTAAACATACAACTGTTTTATTCCTTTCTGCAATTTGATTCGTGAGGCAGAATTTAGGCTTAGCACTAGATTTCAATGTTTTGAGGTCCATTTTGAGCAGTAGTTGATACAATAACAGCTCTGTTCATTTAGTGAACTGAAGTCATTCATTTTTTTTTTCATGATTATGTCTCCCTATTAAAGAGATTGAGTGCCAATAAAGAATGTGTTAAAATCATCAAGTGTTTCTGTTTGGGATAACTTTATGAGGTAAGACCTATATTAGCCTGCAGAGATGCTGTGCTAGCTTGGCAGTGTGACTCAGGTTGAATCAATAGAATATTAGAATTAATTAACTGAATAGCTGAGTCCTGATGCATCCGTTTCTGCTTTTTGATCACAGTGCAGGGTGTGCACTATGATCAAAAAGGACTCCAGGACTCCAAACAGAAGAACATAAGTGATCTTTATGCTGATCCTATGAATGTACAGTTAATGTTTGTTTTTATGTGTGTGTATGTGGAGACAGATTACCTGTGTGCATAGCCTTTTTCATGAATGGCCTTGAGTCCAGAGCAGATGCCACGCAGGATTTGCAATACCAGTTTTTCAGGCATCGAGCTCCTGTTGTCTCTTAGCTTCTCCAGAACAGACCATAGACTGCCTTTCTGTTCACACCAACATATCAGAGTCAGATCATTTCCCACAGATTTATTCTGGTCATATTAACTGCTGCACCAACTTACTTTAATATAAGGCAGAAGTAACCAGGCTTCAGTCTTGCCTCCACGATCAACAAAGGTGTGTGCAACCAGGCTCAAGACATTGGGGTGATTAAAAACCTGATGCATCTCCACCTCTGTCTGAGCCTCCTGTCGGCCTTCACGGTCATGGCATAGGATCCTCTTTAGGGCGTAGAAGCGCCCATCCTTTGCCCCCTCTACCAGATCGACATAACTGAACCCCCTGAGGAGAGGAAACAGAGAGTTTGGGAGGAGCACACAAGTCTTAATTGGACTTTAAAGGATGAGGCTGGCGATATTCTTTCTTTCTCTTTCAATTTGTTACGGTCAACAAATCCCATGAAAAGACCAACATCAACAATGCATCTGTCCGTCTCTCAATACTCTCAGGTCCCAACCAAAATTTTTTCCTAATGAAAACAAGTCACGAATATAGTTTCATTTTTGAAGAGATTGAATAATTTCCCATAACAGCCGAGCAATACATTTTTTTCAGATTTTTGTGGACTGTTTTCAACTGAGATTTGGTTTGCTAATTTGTAATAACTGCAGCAGGACGGTTTATGGAGGATTGATTTAAAAGAACCTACAGTGCCCGTAATCATTGTAAAAAAGGAAAGATGTCACCCAGTGCAACAGTGGGGCTCAGCGATTTGGACAACAATGGACATCTGCAAGACAGATAATAATGCACACAGTGCACTTTCATAGACTAAGCTACTGGAGTTACCCTGCACTATACTCACTTTTAACAGTCTCTTCTGCACTATATTCACTTTTTTTTTACACAGCTGTTTCCCTGCACTATGTTCACTTTTAACCGTTTTCTTCATCTACTTGTATCTTTATATCTGGTATATTTCTTTGTACTTTGAACTACCTTTCACTAACTTTTTACTAACATGTTTTTGCACTATGGAACTGTGTTGCTGGAAACCTGAATTTCCCTCGGGATCAATAAAGTTACTATCTATCTATCTATCTATCTATCTATCAGAGCAATAGACCTATATCGGGCTTTGGCTTGTAGGATCAATTGATTTTCGTCTTTTTATGGGATTTGTTGACAAACAAACATAAAATATCCCCACACTTAACCTTAACTGGTGGAATTAAGTTGAGTTTAAAACAAACAATGTCAGAAAATGCCATCTTACCCTTCGTCTAGTTTCTGGATAAAGTAATATTTTTTGTTTTCAATGGTGAGGGAGCCACGGGAGCATATACACAGGGTCTGCCCCATCCTGACTGGCACATTGTTTAACACCAAGCTTTTAAGGGCCTGGGAGAGAAACAGGGTCATAAAAGTTATGTGAGAGCGACAACCAAAGAAAGAACAGAAAACAATGCAATGTTACTTACTAGCTATGACATTCATTGCTGTAATACAACTGCTAGATAACCTTTTTGGTGAATAGTATAGCAACATATGGTAAGACAGCTAGTGTCAACAAAGTGTCAACAAACGTAACATAGCAGCCTCTAACGTTAGCTTAGACACTTCTACGCTACGACAGCCTAAATGCGACATTAACGTCGATCTATGACCTTAACCACAATCAATGTGTGATTATAATTGACTACCTGACACAATGAACAGCTGAACATAACAAACATGTGCTATATATAAGCGTTACGTCTGTATTCTTACCAGCTAGCTGTCTGTTTACCAAATTAGCTTACTGTCATATTTCTCCATCTTCTTCTTCTTCTGTGGTTTTAACGGCGGTTGGCAACCAGACGTAGTAGGCGCGTCACCGCCACCTCCGCTCCGGAGTGGGTACCATAGTGATGGGAATTTAGATTATTTTTAGTGAGCCGGATCATTTGGCTCAGCTCACCAAGAAGAGCCGGCTCTTTCGGCTCCCAAACGGCTCTTCATTTTACCACTTCTGCCTTTTATAATTCAGCCAAATTTAGCGCAGTTTTGACCTATGATTAGTATAACCTGATATTTTCAGGTGGAATTTCATTTCATTCTCACTGTGCAATATCATTTTCCACTTGTGCAATTGTGTTAAAGGGACTATTTGTAACTTTCAGAAATGCTTCTTAACAGCGACACCTGTGGCTGTGAAATCAACGAAAGTCAGCATCGGGCTCGCGCTTGCTCGCTCTAAATATACCTGAACGAGCATCGCTCAAAACAGTGAGGCGACATACGTCAGCTAAAACCACAATATCACTCTATATTTCAGCTGCTTGGCAGTAATGTTAGCTGACCAGACGAAGGTCTCTCCATGAACATGATTTAGATCTGATCTTAGTGTTGGCTTTTCCTGCTTCAGTGCAGGCTGATGCAGCGGGGCTCTGCAGCATGTCTCCCTGCTCTCTCCGCCTGCAGCCGGAGAGAGCAGGGAGACACCGGCACCCGGTCGGTAACAAGCCGATAACGTTACTCGCTGAGATACTCCGTCACTTCACAAGACACGGGAAAGCTCTGTTGGTCTGGAGGAGCTGCAGCATTTATTTCTGCACAAACGTACATTCACTAGATATTCTCAGAGCTAAACTAACTCTACTGCAGTGTGGAGTGAGCGCGCGTTCACGTCTAGAAGTGGAGCGAGCTGAGAACGCGCGCGCTGTCTGAGTGAAGGCAGGCAGGCAGAGGAGGAGAGGCAGCGGCCACACGCGAACGCGCATATGTGAGCGCGCATGTGTGGCGACCCGCTACATTTATACGCTTAAAAAGTTACAAACAGTCCCTTTAATAGTCTGTTTATTGTCAATATTGTATATACCGCTCCTATTTTTATACTTCCTTCTATTTAAATGGTTCATATTTTGTTACACTTTGTTTAGCCCCTTTTTTTTAATGTGTTAGCTGATGCATCTTGTTTTTTCCACTTCCCCCTTTGCTGCTGTACACTGCAAATTTCCCCACTGTGGGACTAATAAAGGAATATCTTATCTTATCTTATCTTATCACATGGTTAAGATCATATCTGCCTGTTTTACACTCTCTGACCACCAGGTGGTTTCTTGTGCACATGAAGCCTCGAGAAATGAACCCTTTTCCGAACCAATTTGCTGGAAAGCTTCATTGCTTCATGAAGCTTCAGCTCGCCATCACTACTAGAAAGTATCAGAACATGGAAATACTCAAGTAAAGTACAAGTACCTCAAAATTGTACTTAAGTACAGTACTTGAGTAAATGTACTTAGTTACTTTCCACCACTGAGTACATGTTATACTGTTTTGTTTTTCTAAGCATTCTTCACTGCTCCTGTTGGAATAAAATAATTGTTGATTATTTAACTGAAAAGTAGTAATGTGTTATTAATACCTTCACTTTTTTTGCATTAAATCATACCGGAATATTTGCTGGAATTGATTAGATGTGACACAGCCCCACCAAGAAAAATTTCCACCAGCCACCACTGCTAAGGTTAGCTTTTTACTTCTGGTGATTGTATTCACACTTCAAAAATCATAAAGGTGGTGTTCATTTGTGGAGATTATCTTGCTGAATAAAACATGTAAGTATCATAAACGTTTGTTTGCCACAGAGTTTATTTCTGCAATAATGCAAAACCCAATGGAACAATCCCATTGGCTTTCTGTTAGTGATGTGTCGGTCGCGAACGAGCCGGCTCAAAGAACCGGCTCTTTTAAGTGAACGATAAGAGTTTTTTTCTTTAATTAATTCAGGGCAGAATAATAGGACAATTTTCTCTGCGCCACGAGCACTCCATGCACTGACTGTGACTGAACATTGTGTTAATGACGTCTGTGCAATCAATCAGTTGATGACAGACAAGGATCATACCATCAAGCAGGGAGGGGCGGGGGTGCACGGCGCGCTGACAGTCTACAGGTACAGAGCAGGAGAGAGCAGAGGAGAGAAAGAGAGAGGAGTGCGGTGCGCGAATAGCAGACAAGATGAGTGACAGATAAGGTTTAGTATAATTATATTGAATAATTTAAGTGATATATGTGCACATACTAATCATAGGTCAAAACTGCGCTAAATTTGGCTGAATTATAAAAGGCAGAAGTGGTAAAACGTAGTGATGTTACGTGCTGTGCCGAGGCTTCGGAGCGTGTGTCGAGTAATCCAGGAAGTTTCCTGCGATGCGCGTATCGAGGCTTATATCGTTTTAGACCAATGACGTCATTGATGACATCCGAAGCCTCGCTGCCCGGCCGTACCACCCACTGGTTCATGAAGTGTTTCAGATCTTCACTGGTTCAACCAATGCCGCTTTCCACAAGTGACACAGAACACTAATATTAACCCTCCTGCAATTATTATATTATATTACACTACACTACAATACAATTATTAACTTAGGATTGGTTTGCACACATAAGATGAATTACTCACAAAACAATTACAGTTTATTATACATGTATCTTATATACTCATAATATACTTACTAAATAGACATTTTAGGGGAGCCGAAAGAGCCGACTCTTCTTGGAGAACTGAGACAAATGATCCGGCTCTCTAAAAAGGGCCTGAATTCCCATCACTACAGCGCAGTGGGATCACTTCTTCTTCTTCGTCTCTTATAAACAGTGTGTGGTTGTCATGTTGTTGTCATGACAGCGCCAGGTGAAGACTAGCGGCCTGTGCTGGTACAGCTAAACAGAGAAAGCTATGGCGGATAACAAGCATAACAGAAGAGCTGGCACGGACAACGGAGGTGATATTTGTGCTGCTTTAACGTCTAAATGTGGTTGACAAATAAGAGGTTATTTAGCGTTAGCGCCATGTGTTGCCTGTATCCATTAACGTGGTGCACAGCTAATGTCAGACGAGAGGACACGATGGTACAACTTCACCCAGCTAACTCACTGTTAGCTACGTAACAGTGGCTAGCTAATGCCAGTAAGCGAAGTAGCGTTAACAGGTGTATTAACGTTCCCTATTTAGCTATGGGAATATGAGGTTGACTGTAGCTACCTGGCTAAAGGTCCCGCTAACGTTAGCCAGGTAAACAAGCTATTGGCAGGCTGGTCTTCTGTTAGCTTGCTAGCCTAGCTAGTGTGCAAGTAGCCAACTAGTGAGCGCTGGTTAATAACAACAACAGAGCACCGCCGTGATGCTCTCAGACTGGCTGATTCAAAGCCTCACAGTGGAGGTAGTTTCTACACACACAGACCCTAGATCAGGGGTCAGCAACCTGCAGCCCCGGAGCCACATGCGGCTCTCCAGAGGCTCCCTGTGGATTTATAAACATGGAAATGAAGAACTGTTTTTTGTTTACATTTTCACTTATCATTGTTGTAGATCTATGGTACGACGGAGTATTAGGGCCACATTGAGGAAAACAAATAAATCTGAGATTTCGAGAATAAAGTCATAGGTTTACGAGAAAAAAGTCGTAATATTATAAATAATTTATATTTAATACATATGTGTTTTTTTAAGTTATGAGTATTCTCGTAATTTTATGACTTTTTTTCTCGTAATATTATGAATTTATTCTCGTAGTATTACAACGTTTTTTCTCATAAAGTTATGACTTTTTCTCATAATATTTTGACTTTATTCTGTAAATCTCAGATGTTTTTTCTCTCAATGTGGCCCTAATACCCTAAACACTTTGGCCCTCACTGCATTAGACTTATATACTATATACGTAGACTATAAACTGTTACCTTCATCACAATGATCAAATGTTTTGCAGCTCTAGACAGATTTTTTTTTTTTTTTGCCTAAAATGGCTCTTTTGATAGTAAAGGTTGCTGACCCCTGCCCTAGGTGGACTTGTTAAGTTAAATTATACAAAAAATGGTAAGAACCTTACCTTTAGTAAGTTAATGATTAGAAACCTAACGGTAGCCATACAGGTAAAGGTGATAGCTTTTTTTATTCTCATGTTCCCAGGAAAACTGTTGTTCACCCTGTTGAGTTGTCTTGCCTCAAGCAGGGCCGCAGGAGGAGGGAGACAGAGTGAAAACTAAGCCTGTCTCTTGTAGCACTGTGGGAGGAGAAGGGACCGCAGTCAAACGCACATCCCAGCATCTCACACCTGAAGATGAGGACGAGTCCTCAGCAGACCCACCAGCACCCCGCAAAGTCTCCAAGATAGGCTTTAGCATGAGCAGTCCGATGGGGAAGAAGTCCAACCCCATATCTATCAAACTTGGAGCATCAGTGAGTGTGAAGCAATGCATTATTACTGTTTGACTGTTGCCCTCATTGTGAGTGGGTGTTATTATTTATTCATGAGTGGATTGATAGAATTAATCCATTTGTCAATTAAGTCAAGAATAGCTGCAAAACCTTATATTATTTTAACCAGTTTTTCTTTTGCATTTTATGAAGAGAGTGACTAAATGTGATGTGTTTCCCTAAATCTTGTATCGACAATCTGTTCCAGAAACCCAAAGAGCCTGCCCCATCAGTTCCTCCAAAAAAGTCAGGGATGGCGTCAGTTTTTAACGAAGATAGTGATGATGTAAGTGTGCACACACACGCACACACACACACACAGTAATGTCATAGTTGTACAAATCCTTAAACAACGAATATGCAGAGGCTAACTTTTTAACTATCTCTCGGTGTGCAGAGTGAACCTGAGGAGATGCCCCCAGAAGCAAAGATGAGGATGAAGAACATTGGCAGGTATATGCACCCATATACATGATGTTCTTTATAATTGTTACCTCAGCTTCTGTTTTTATAAAAACAATCAGCTTTTGAACCTTTTTAAATTAAATGCTGCATTTCACATTTAGTTATTTGTGAAGTGACTAATCTGTCATCTTTTCAGGGAGACACCAACATCTGCGGGACCCAATTCCTTCAACAAGGGCAAGCAGGGTTTCTCCGATCATCAAAAACTTTGGGAGAGGAAGATGAAGGCCCAAGCAGACAAATTGTAAATGACTACCACAGTTTTGATGATTGGATGGGTGATTTTGTATAGTTTAAACCATGTCAGAGATATCTATGAAGGCTCAAATGATTCCTCACTGTAGCCTCGGGTTTGACAAATTCTCAGCTTTGTGAACATGCAATGAAGAATACTTTAAGCCTTCGATACTCAGTGAGTGAATTCACGTTTACGTTTCTAACCACTACCGGCTGATGCTAACTGAGAGGAGAGGTACCAGTGTGTCAACCCTCTGTGATGAGAGGTTCAGACTGGGGTGATGGGGATATGGGACAAACACATTAGCCAGAATATTGTTTAAACTGTGTAATATTAGCTACGGTTGCTTTCTGCTGGCTAATGAGAATCTAGCATCTTAGAGCCCTCATGCCCCTTTTGTGACATGCTTGTTCCGATCTGAAGCTGGTTGGGTGTGGTCCGGAGCAAGTGTCGCTTGTCAAATATTTGTGTAAAAACGTACATAGAAGTGGGATAATGTTTTATTTTTAAATCCACAAATGGGAGTGTGTGTTTGAGTGTTATGTTATCGTGCATGTGTGTGTGCGGCATAGACTAGTTTCTCATCATCAATGTACGACCCTTTGTTTTCACCAGCTGTGCCACCTCATAGGTTTGTTTTGTTTTATATTAGTTTGAGATTTGTGCCAGTATTTCTGGTTTTGCTTACTCGATACTGTGTTTCTGTCTGCTTCACTGAATCTGGCAAAAAATGTGTTTGATCTTTTTTTATGTTCAAAATGGAAGGACTGCTAATGTGTTTTTAGTTGACAACTGTATGAAGACAGCAGTCGCATGGATACCAGGGTGCTGGTAACAGTCATATTAAAGAGACAGATCACCCCAATATAAAAAAAAATATTTGTCCTCCTACCCGCAGTACTATTTATCAGTTCAAATTGTTTTGATGTGAGCTGCTGAGTGTTGGGCATATCAGCCTTAGAGATGTCTGCCTTCTCTCGAATATAATGGAACTCAATTGCACCCGTCTTGAGGTGCTCAAAGCGCCAAAAACTACATTTAAAAAACTCAAGAACAATGTCTCTTTCCAGAAATCATGACCCGGTTACTCTAGATAATCCACAGACCTTGTTGTGAGCAGTTTCATGTAGGAACTATTTTCTTTGTACCAAAATACACCCACAAACCGTATCACCACGCAGAAGGAAGCATGCATACTCATGGACGGGTGTATTTCACAACAATGACGTTGTACATTATCCCTCTTATTACACTGCTACTTATTTAAGAAATCAATCAATCAATCAATTTGACACAAAAATGGTCCTCAAGAGTCCGAGTTCAGAACTACGTCCACAGATACGGTCTGTTATACATAGCAACGGTCTGTTATAAAGAAATAACAGACTGTAGAATGTATTTAAGTATTCAACAAAGCTGTGTAATAAGTAAACGTAAATGGTGTCCTCCTCGGCTGAGCTGTAACGTTAGCTAGCTCAGTGGTGCTAGGTGAGTCAGCAGTACGGAGTATAGATGCGCGCTTATATGCACAGTGATACGGTTGGTGGGTGTAGTTCGGTAGAAAGAAAATACATATGAAACTTCTGACAACAAAATCTGTGGATTATCTAGAGCAACCGGGTCATGAATTCTAGAAAGAGACATTGCTGTTGAGTTTTTCAAATGTTTTTTTTTGGCGCTTTAAAGCTGAAGTAGGTGAGATTGGAGCAAATGTGATTAAAAAAGTTATTTTTATAAAACGGTTGTATATTGTGACAGTATACATGAAACAGGTAACCTGAAAAAAATCATGTACCTCTGTGTCCTCCGGTGCTCCTAACGGCATCTGCAAGATTTCACATACCGGAGGAAAACATGCAGTAAGAGCTGATCCGAGGTCCGCTGTCCAGCTGCTGTCTATGAGAGCCGGCTGTCAATCACTCGCGAACTCTGACCAAACGGTCAAACCAGGCAGCGCTGATCAAATATGAATCAATATTATCTTACGTTAATGCCTATTTCTCCCTCAAATGTTTTCAGAATCATCTTGTAGTGCATGGTTTAGCTGTAAAATTAGAACGTTTGTGACGCTGCCGCCATTGTGAAATCTGGTGAAGGAACGCCAAGTATTATATAAAAAAATATACTGCCTACTGCCACTTTAAGCACCACAAGCCAAGTGCCATCTAGTTCCATTATATTCAAGAAAAGGCAGACATCTACAGCCAATATCGAGAAAAACAATCCAGAGTGATATATAGCACTGTAGGTAAGAGGAAAGTATGTATGTTTGATTTTGGGGTGAACTGTCCCTTTTAAATGATTTCCAGGGGCTAAAATGCAGGTTTGCAATGATTAGGCCTTTTCCCAAACGCTTTTCATCGCCACTTTCACATCAGAAAACCAACACTTCACAAATATTACCCAAATCCTTTTAGTTCAGATAAATGTGGGCACTTCTTCTGTGCCTGACACTTTCAGAAAAATAAAATATATAAACTCTGAATTCCTCTGCTGGTTACCTGACTGTTGTGCTTTTCCCAAATGAATCCCGTTATTATCCACTGCTACAACCTGTTTCATCAAACAACTCTCTTGAATACATATTTAAAAGTAAGTCAAATACAAATTTTGGATGATCAGTATTGTGTCAAATGTTTATTGCTGACATGTCTGCTGTGACAATACATGATGAACGACACCTCACAGCAGAACTTTTCTCAACAAAAATACAAACAGCCATACAACAAGGTAATTGTCTAAGTTTAATTGTTAATAGCATCCATCTTTTTTCGGGGGGGGGGGGTATTTTGAAATCCTTTCATTCTTTTTAATGCTTGTAGAGTTGATAGGTAATTGATTATTTTGCATTGTTAAACTGAAAGTTTATTTTTGGTACAGATGGAAAGTAGAAAGAACTGAGTACACACAACTATGTGCCCTGAGCATGGCAAAAAGGGTGACTCACTTTTCCCTACATTTGAAAATGAGACTTAATGATTTGGTATCCCTAGCATCATGGGAATTACCTTGACACATTTGTTAATTCATGTAATCATAAAAGCTGTATTGTAAAATAAATATGCAGTGGCCTGCAAACAGTCTCAGTGTGCAGAATGCAGTAATAAAAGCTGTATTGTAAACTAAATATGCTGTACATAATGTTAGGGACACTTTTTTGAGTAACACAGTCAAATCATTGGTCCTGCATGAGCGAACTCAGTTTCACTCTCTGATCAGGCATTGCCTTCCTTAAAGACCTCCAGAAATTGCTGGTGGCTCTGGCAGGTTTGCCTGAGGTCCAGTCCAGACTGGGTAGCACCTTCAAAGCCCTCTGGACCAGTGGGGGCAGTGGGGGGTCCGGCTGGATAAGGGATGCTGAGGCTCCACTGGTCCATATTAGCAGGAGTTTGAGGGAAGAGTTTTGCAGCAAAGCCTAAAGATATGAACCAAATAGCAGATCAGTAACGAATTGTGTTTCGAACCATAAAAACGGTGGTTTAAAATCATACACATTTGTCATCAAACAGACACTTAACCACTCAACTCAACTTATAAGACAGATTTTCCTACCATCAACGCGCCTACTGGTTTCAGTTGATGTCAGTACATCAATAAAATGAAACCAATGTGGTTATATGAGAATTGCATTCAGGATTTAAGTTGCTGGGAACTCAAACCTAGAAGACAATAGTTTCTTGCAATAAAAAAGGGTCATACCAGTCATACCACTACTAACAATAAATGGAAAACAGTGATTGGCTGGAAAGTAGAAGACTAAGGGAAGTGGTTGGCAGTAAAGTGAATGCTATTTGTAGTTGATGGGCTGAACAAATAAATCCTCTAATATTGTGTTGCCAAGGGATGGCAGGCAGTGTATGTGCGGATCTTGAAAAGTCTTTAAAAGACATTCAGTAGCCTAAAAAAAAGTATTAAAAAGCCATAATTTACAAATATGCTCCTGCCTACTGATGGCAGTAACGTTAAATGTTTCTGTATATGACTGTGGGCTGTCAGGAGACGTTACATAGACTAAAAGTGAGGCTTTTCAATCCATTTGAGTGGAGTCAGTCAGTGCCAAAAGATATGTAGCAAACACTGTCACTACTGCTAACATAAATAAGTAAAAGGGAAAATTAAACAGAAGGGTAAATAAATAAGGGCATTGATACAAAGATAAAAAAAAGAATCAAATTAAAACAAATATCAATTTATGTCACATTTTATCAAT